>NC_035441.2:136203096-136503096 GCF_002127325.2 Helianthus annuus
AACAAAACAGATTAAAATGGGTTATGTGGATTTATTAATCACAATCCGACCAAATGATCCCATACCCGACCAAGCGGTAATAATTTACCGTATCCCAAGCCCGTATAAGAGAGATTAAGTTAAAAGTATTTACCTGAGCTAATACTCGATTCACAACAAGATTTAAATAACTCAGTCGTATCCAATCTAACTAAATGCAGGTAGCTTTTACCGGGTGGCTCTAGTCTGGAATGATGGTAATATATAACCAATTTAGAATGCTAACGGGTCTTAATTAAGTCATAGACTTAGACCGACTAGCTTAAAGTATTAAAACGGTACGATACGCTAGAATAAGCGATGATCGGAATAGAATGTAATTTAGACCCAACAAGTATGAAGACTTGTAAAATATGGGTAAACCAAATACATTCTGGATTTTGAAGTAAAAACGATAAGGTTAAACCCGTTTCGGCAAACTTACGTAAACTAGTTACGCAAGTCTAACCGTACGCGTATAAGCGATAACGAGTAACCGGATGAGTCATAAACAAGTTCCATATGCCAATATACTTTAAACAAGTTATAATATCAGTAGGATATCAACTTGTATGCCCGTTAAGGTTTTAAAATCAAACTATGCCACATAAGGGTGTTTTGGTCATTTAGCGATGTTTAAAAAGAACTTGCATATAATCTGATGTTATAATCGTAAACATTCTTTGAAAACACTTTATATATGATTTAATATCAGTAAGATATCAAACATATGTGCGTTTTATAGTTTAAAACCAAACTATGCTCCATATGGCCATTTTGGTAATTTCACACATAGTTTTTAAAACCAAACTATGCTCCATATGGCCATTTTGGTAATTTCACACATAGTTTTGAAGGCTAATTTGGGAATTTGAGTTTATATCATATACCTATTGGAAAAATATTTAAAATGTTTAAATTCAGTAGGTAACAAGTCTGGGTTGATAGTTACGGTTTAAAACCATACTACGCGCCGAAATGGCGTTAAAATCGTTAAATGACGATATTTGCGATCTTTTAGGAAAACTGATGTTATGCTCAGGTTTATATGATCAAAATATGTTAATTAATATAACATTTCAGTAGTCAAAAAGTTTTGTATGAAAATTATGCTCTAAAATCATTTTGGGCGTAAAAAGGGCATTATCGTCATTTAAGGACATAATTCAAGAACATATGCATAAACTCAGTTTGTAAACTAAATGGGCATCCCAAATTATCCTAATTATGATATTACATCAGTAGACAATGAGTTTGGTATGAAAAATTATGCTTAAAACCGATCTATGCGCCTAAAGGGCATTTTTGTCAATTTAAAGCATAAATTACGACAATACACGCAAACTCAGTTTATGATTAGGTTCGTAACATCGAAATATGTGAAACATGTTAACGTATTAGTACCTAAGTTGTTTGAAAGCTTATTGGTGTCTAAAACCTTATTTTTGCTAAAAAGGCATAACGGTCAAAGTACGGCATATTAACGGAATATGCGCAAAAACTCAGAATTCTAGTATGATCATGTAATATAACCTTATAGGGTTATGCTACATTATATTACGATCATAACGGAACCTAAAATCAGTAGCAAACTAATCTAATTCGGTTCATAATGATAGTCAACGCAGAAGTCAAACTTCGTGTCTTTCGGTTGCGAACTGACCCTAAAACTGGAATTGACGAGCCGAACATGTTTACACATGTTCTAATAATTATTACTAAGTTGTTTAAATGATAAAACGTATTTTAGAACACTTCTAAACTCATATTACAATTATTTCAAAAACTGACCCGTTGACTTTTTAAAACAATATTATGTTGACTCGTCAATTGACCAAGTAAACGTGATTCTTAGGAGGTGCCCTTTTGAGAGATTAACACCTACCTAATTATGATCACGTAGTCATGTTCGTTGCGAACAATGGCTTGACCGTTTAAGGTCTAACTAAAAGTCAAAGCGTTTATCGTAAACGCTTGACTTTTCGGCTTTAAAAGCCTAATAAAAGAACTAGTCACAAAAGGAACACTTACAAGTGGTCCTAGGGACTGAAGAAAACTCAAAGGAAGTTCCCAATTGCTTAGGAGCCTCCAAGATTGAGAGATAGGAAGAAAGAAATGGAACTGGTGCAAGTTGTTCAATGAGTTCTAAGGCCTTTATATAGTTTTTGAGAAATGCTAGGATTGTGCCATGTGTTTTAGGAACTTATAAGATGATTACAAGTGTTATTCCAGTTGTTACAATTCAGTATGCAAGTCCATAGTTTAATAAAAATGGTTTTGATTATGTTTGGAGAACAAGAAATGGAAAACCAACAAAAAAACAACATATAGTTGCTGCTGTTTTGTCGTCCAGGCAGCCCACGAGAGCAGGCCTAGTCCGGGTCGCGACCCGTGACTGAGGTCCGGCCCAGCCATAATGAGTTTGGCAAATTGGCAGTTCTGGTCCCTGTTCCTTTAATATACTTTTTACACTTTTAAAAGTTACACTTTTGGCACCATATTTCCATATCTAATATATTATGTTAGTATAAGGTATGAAAATCTCTAGTGACCAATCTTAGGCACGCCCGGGAGTACGACCAGGCATTACGGAGTTGCCATTTCATCTAGGAGGTCACTCAAAGGCGTAGTTTCGTACGTTGACGCTTTAGTCCTTTTAACGCACAAAGTTGTGCTAAATATCGTTTAACGATATCAAAGCCTTACATAGTCCATATTAGGCATTCCCGAGAGTATGATCGAACATCACGATGCTCCGGGTTCGTTAAAAGGTCTCTCAGAAGTATAAATTCATGCGTTGACGCTTTTAACCTCTTAATTTGCGAACTTACGCGTATTATCGCGAAATGGCATAAAAGCCTTACATGGCCAATATTAGGCATTCCCGATGTCACGGCCCCCGACCCGGTTTGACCCGTTTCGGGAGCCGCGGGACAGAAAATCCCGTGGTATTTATTTTTATAGCGGAAGTCTTAACAGGATCGTTTTAAACTTTGAAAATTTACCGAGTATTATTTATTTACATTTCGGGATAATCCCGTAAATATCATAATTTCATTATTTTACAAACATGTTTATTTATTTTAGTTGAGCCACCACTTCAAGCTTGATAGTGCTCCGTAGCACGTGTACTTAATTCAATAAGTCACCTGAAACATGTTGTAAAAAGGTTTTGTCAGCGGGGAAATACTGAGTGAATCATTCATTTTGATAAAAATGACACATAGTTATAAATTACAGCATAAGAGCGATTACTATGGTAGTATCTTAATTAATATCTGGTCTTGCCACCCGTGTGACGATGGTCATACCACTATTGGGTCCAGTCACCCAATTAGTGACGTTTTGTCACTGTTAGGTCTTATTAGCCTAACCCATGTTAGGGCTTATTGCCTAACTGTGAGAAATTAGTAATGTGCACAATACCCCACTAACCAGCGGTTAAGATAACCACGACTTAATCCCTGTAATTATAACACTTTTGAAAATAATTTGGAGTATTGTATAACAGTTGGCTCACAAACTGTGAGAAAAGAGTTTATAAAAGAAGAATGACTCACATTGCAGATTTAACGGGCAAGGTATAAGCCTACTGATTTGCCTTGATTTAACCTAATTTAATAATAATGCACACACAATAGGTTAGTAACTAATTCAGCAGTTACGTCAATTCACGAGATCAAACCCTCATAATGATTAACAAGTGCAATACTTAATAATTCAATCGGATTCACAACGAATAACAGAGCATAGTCCGAATTCGAACAGCACTCTAATATTCAAGTCGAAATCACGACGAATAATCAAAGTACAAGCTCAATTTGAGCAGCACTCGGACAATCGTTGGATAGTTATAATCGATCGGACTTTGAATCGTAATAGCGATCGAGTTATTACCCTGATTGCGGCAGCACTTCGTGATCGGTGTGTGTTTTGTGAACTGTTTCGACTATAACTCAGAGAGTATTGAGAGTTGGGACGTCGAATGAACACTGAACTTCGAATGCCAATGTCCCCTATTTATACCTGAAATTTGTCCTCCCTCGCGCCACGCGAAGAAGACATGTATACCCGTCGCGTGGCGCGACGGGTCTATTTTCTAGCCTAGGTTGCTTCGTGCCCAAGTAATCTTGCTGAGTAAGTTAAACGAATATATTTAGTTTCTACAATAATTTAGAGGATAAACATCCACTAGGGTTTAACCCCCCTGAGTTTTAGGGGCCCTAATCATGATTCCGATTGTTATGAAAATTTTAGGGTTAGTGCAGAATTACTTGGGTGTCTCAATTAGGGTTTTCTTGTTGACTAATTATCGTCCTAATTATGGATTTTAGTGGCAGTTGTTACATCCTCCCCACCTTAAGAAAAATCTCGTCCTCGAGATTTACTAAAATAGATGAGGGTATTTTCGCTTCATCTTTGATTCCAGTTCCCAAGTGTACTCTGGTCCTCTCCTGGATTCCTATTTGACTTTTACTAGCACTAGTCGTTTGGGTTTTGAGAAACTTGATCTTTCTATCTTCAATTTGTAGTGGTTTCTCTACAGATTCAGCTTTTTATTTACCTCTACATCTTGAAGAGGTACTACCAGGGATTTGTCAGATAAACATTTCTTGAGGTTGGATACATGAACATATCATGTACTCCAGCTAATTCTTCTGGTAGTTGTAAACGATAAGCTACTGGTCCTATCCGTTGGATCACTGGGAATGGCTTTACGTATAGCTTATTTTCTTACCGAATTTATAAATTCCTTTCCAAGAAAATACTTTCAATAGCATTTTGTCTCCAACTCGAACTTCGACGGCTCTTGTTTGTTATTTGTATAATTCTTCTAACCGTCTTCAGTCTTTTCTTAGTGATACTGAATATCACAGGTGTAGTTACTGAGGATTTCCTTATCCTCATGTTTAATCTTTGCTCCAATATATATCTTAAATTCTTACGACCCATATGGATAGTAAACTTACTTAGATAATGTTTCCTAATCATAAGGGTAACTTGTGGTTTCTAATTTTTAAGCTTACAAGGGGTAAGGCTTTCTTCGTGCTTTTGCAATTGCCTTGATGCATACACAATTACCTTTTTGTGTTGCATTACCATACACCCAATTTCTAGCTTTGAAGCATCACCGTATACCTTTAAAATCTTCTGTTCTTTCTAGTAAGGCTAGGATTGGAATATTTGTTAATTTATGCTAGAGGCTTCTTTTTTTGTTTAAGTTCTTATTTAGGATTAACTGTTTTAGCTTAGTTAAGGGTATATATATCTAAGAGAATCCTTAATAAACTTCCTATAGTATCTGACTAAATTTACAAGATTCCTAATTTCCATTTAAGAATTACGAAATCTTCCATTTTAGTGATTTGCTGCTATCTTAGCAGGATCTAAGTGAATATCTTCAGGATTCATCATGTGACCTTACGTAGTTTATTTCCTGTAACCATAAATACTTCTCCGGCGGGTGCCTAGATTTTCTATAAAGTTCTTTATTACCGAGAATTCGAGCAGGGTTGGTTGCTACTCAATCTATTTTTAACACAACATCAACTCGGCTAATTTCATAGGAATTAGATTGGCAAAAAAATTCTATGACCTGAGAGTTCTATATTTTCCCTTTTTGCCTATTTCGACTGTAAAGATTTGCCTAAGTTTGACTAATGATAGGTTAAGAGTTTGACAGAATGAAATATTTATAAAACCTTGGTTTGTACCAGAGTCAAATAATACTCGTACCCACTATGATGTCAGGAATGAGTTCAGCTTCCTGAGTAGTTAATTGAAAAGCTCTTACGTTTTTCTTGGTAGTCCCTTCTGCAGGTTTCGTCTTTTCGTTTACTGGATGGCCTAATTTCGGGCAGCTTGTTCTGAAGTGTCCGGGTTCTCCGCAATTGTAGCAAGTGATTGCCTTCTTTTTCCTGCAATCCTCTTCTCGATGTCCTGGAATTTTGCAAAAATTGCAGCATCCTTTGCATTTTCCAAAATGCTTTCCTTTGCAGATATCGCAAAATGGAATAGTGGAAAATCGCCCGTTTTCTCTTTTCTTAAATTTGTTACTATTACCTATATGAAATTCTTGGGAAATTTTCTGGGCTAATTCCTTCCTCCTATTTTCTTCCCGTGTACGTACTACTCCGTCAGTTAGAGTGTTAGCTAATTCTACCGCATCGTCAATCGTGCGTGGTCTTGCAGCTTTGACAATGTCACGAATCTCACTAATCAAACCCCAGATATAGCGAGAAATGAGTACCGGTTCCGGCGAAGCTAGAGTAGGTACCATTCTGGCATACTCAAAGAATTTTGAAGTATACCCTCGGCAATCTACATCTACCATTCGGTGAGTTAAAAACTTATTTGCCATTTGCTCTTTTTCATATTCGGGACAGAATTTCCTTTCTATTAATCGCTTAAATTCTTCCCACCCCATGGTATAGGCTACATCACTTCCTTTAGCTTGTAACACTGTATTCCACCATTCTAATGCTTCTTCCTTGAAAAGGTGCGAAGCGTACATAACCTTATCTTCCTCAACACATTTACTTATTCTGATTACTGCCTCGGTTTTCTCTAACCAACGCAGTGCCGCAGTTGCCCCTTCATTGCCTGCGAACTCTACGGGTTTACAGGCAAGGAACTCCTTATAAGTGCAACCAGGCGTTGCAGCTTTCCTTTTCTTAGGGAGCGGAGCTTGTCGCGGTTCTTTATCATGATTAACATGATCATTGCCTCTGTTTACGCTATTACTGAAATTATCTTCAGAAATACGTTTGCTAGGAATGATTTGCTGTGGTTCTACGGGATCTTTAACAGCAGTGACAATTGCTGGAATAGCGTTGGCTATCCCCTGAGCAATCATTGTTGGAATAGTATTAGCTATCCCTTGAGCAACGATATTTTCTATATCCTGCCTAGTCATATATTGACCCCCTGACTGTTGCTCAGATTGATTACCCTCGTTAACTGGTTCGTTATTAGCATTTTCCATTGGATAACTAATTTATGAATCAATAATTAGTATATAAGAAATAATTCAATGTTACATTTAATTGCACATAATCACATATACGAACCTAATTCTGTAAATTTTCTAAGATTTCCATTATATCATGCTTCTATAACCGTTTTATTTATTTATTTTACACATACTGATTTTACTTATTACTATTACATAATCGTAATTTCATAACTCCTTTATCCTTTCGTTAGATAATAGTCTAATAACGGTGTTTCCTTTGGATTGTATTTTCAGGAGATTTGTTTCCCAATCTCTTGGATCCTATTCCCAACATTCATTAATTTCTGACCCAAGTGGTGAAGTCTAGCTGTTTTCTTGTTACTCTTTGGTGGATTTGGTAAAGGTTCTAGGTTGAACTGAGGAAAAAGCTTATAGGGATTGTTCTGTAACTGTATTTCATGAGTCAACCATTCGTTTATTTTGAAAGGTTGCGAGTGTACTGAAAGGTTTGGAATAGCTGGTTCTAAGTTCATTGATAGTTGTTTTTCATTAATAGTCTTGATAATACTATAGTCTGTTATTGTAAGATCTAATTCTTCTTGAGATGGTAACCCCTTAATTTGCCTAGAACTTTCTTCGATTTCCGGTTTCTTAGGCTCGATAGGTAAAACATTAAATTCTATAGGTTCCTCCTTATCTGGTATATACCTATTAAAATCTCTGGAAACTTCTATTCTTACTGGATAGAGATTGAAATTCTGAAGGGTATCAGACAAATCACTCATGCTGTTTTTGCACAATACATACAATTATTATGTCAGAATTTACAACAAATTTTGATAGAAATATGTGTTTATCTACCAGAACAATTAGGATTTTAAAGTACCCTAAGTTTTATTTATAAGTTTATATATATACTGAGTAAGGCTTCTAGATTTGTAAGGGCACTGAAATTTTAGTCTAAATTGCTAAACATATAAAATCTGTTTCATACTATATGCAATTAATCAGATAGTAAAGCACATAATCACAGAATAGTAATTTAATAAGATTAAGTATTTTGTAAATACTTAATAGGCTTAAATCAGTGGCTTGATCAGTGGCTCATTTTAATCATTGGCTCTGATACCACCTTTTTCTGTCACGGCCCCCGACCCGGTTTGACCCGTTTCGGGAGCCGCGGGACAGAAAATCCCGTGGTATTTATTTTTATAGCGGAAGTCTTAACAGGATCGTTTTAAACTTTGAAAATTTGCCGAGTATTATTTATTTACATTTCGGGATAATCCCGTAAATATCATAATTTCATTATTTTACAAACATGTTTATTTATTTTAGTTGAGCCACCACTTCAAGCTTGATAGTGCTCCGTAGCACGTGTACTTAATTCAATAAGTCACCTGAAACATGTTGTAAAAAGGTTTTGTCAGCGGGGAAATACTGAGTGAATCATTCATTTTGATAAAAATGACACATAGTTATAAATTACAGCATAAGAGCGATTACTATGGCAGTATCTTAATTAATATCTGGTCTTGCCACCCGTGTGACGATGGTCATACCACTATTGGGTCCAGTCACCCAATTAGTGACGTTTTGTCAGTGTTAGGTCTTATTAGCCTAACCCATGTTAGGGCTTATTGCCTAACTGTGAGAAATTAGTAATGTGCACAATACCCCACTAACCAGCGGTTAAGATAACCACGACTTAATCCCTGTAATTATAACACTTTTGAAAATAATTTGGAGTATTGTATAACAGTTGGCTCACAAACTGTGAGAAAAGAGTTTATAAAAGAAGAATGACTCACATTGCAGATTTAACGGGCAAGGTATAAGCCTACTGATTTGCCTTGATTTAACCTAATTTAATAATAATGCACACACAATAGGTTAGTAACTAATTCAGCAGTTACGTCAATTCACGAGATCAAACCCTCACAATGATTAACAAGTGCAATACTTAATAATTCAATCGGATTCACAACGAATAACAGAGCATAGTCCGAATTCGAACAGCACTCTAATATTCAAGTCGAAATCACGACGAATAATCAAAGTACAAGCTCAATTTGAGCAGCACTCGGACAATCGTTGGATAGTTATAATCGATCGGACTTTGAATCGTAATAGCGATCGAGTTATTACCCTGATTGCGGCAGCACTTCGTGATCGGTGTGTGTTTTGTGAACTGTTTCGACTATAACTCAGAGAGTATTGAGAGTTGGGACGTCGAATGAACACTGAACTTCGAATGCCAATGTCCCCTATTTATACCTGAAATTTGTCCTCCCTCGCGCCACGCGAAGAAGACATGTATACCCGTCGCGTGGCGCGACGGGTCTATTTTCTAGCCTAGGTTGCTTCGTGCCCAAGTAATCTTGCTGAGTAAGTTAAACGAATATATTTAGTTTCTACAATAATTTAGAGGATAAACATCCACTAGGGTTTAACCCCCCCTGAGTTTTAGGGGCCCTAATCATGATTCCGATTGTTATGAAAATTTTAGGGTTAGTGCAGAATTACTTGGGTGTCTCAATTAGGGTTTTCTTGTTGACTAATTATCGTCCTAATTATGGATTTTAGTGGCAGTTGTTACACCCGAGGGTATGACCGAACATCACTGAGTTTCCAGTTCGCTTAAATGGTCACTCAAAGGTGTAGTTTTAGACGTTGACGCTTTTGGCCCCTTTAACGCACAAACTTGCGCGTATTATCGTTTTATGGCATCAAAGCCTGATATAGCCAATATTAGGCATTCTCGAGAATATGATTGAACATCATAATGCTCCAGGTTTGTTATAAGGTCACTCAGAGGTAAGAATTAACATGTTGACGTCTTTAACCCTTCGTCGCGCAAACTTTTGTATTTATCGCAACGATTTTGATTATCCAACAAGTGGCTTAATATAAGAATACAAATACCGTGTAAGGTCATTCAGAGGCTTAGTTTAAGCATGTTGACACTTCCACTCCCGCCACATTCAAAGTTTTTTATTTTTCGAATTAGTCCCTCATAGTCAACGTTTGATTTCATTAGGGTTTAGTACACGTGTCAACACATCATTGGATGTGATTTTACGAGGTGTTACATTAAGAAAGTATATAGAATATTATGCATATGTGATTTATAATTACACATGCTTGCATACACTTAAAACACCCAAAAACATGCTTAACTATGTGTTTTGCGCACCAAATAACCAACAAAACAACCACAAGGACCAAAAAATGAAATTTCCCTCCTCCTAACTTCCCAACCAACTCATTTAAAACCCCCAACCACTTATCCCACTTATAAATACCAACCCCTAACACCTTCTAAACACTTTCACCATGTAACGCCTCGCTTTTGTTACTTTCCTTATTTAGCAAGTTTGTTTGTACTTTCCACTTGTGGAAACTTGTACTCCCTTGTAATCTTATTTCATTTCAAACGTTGTAATCCGAGACTTGAATCATAATGAAAACTCGATCCTTTATACACGTGTGTTATTCATATTATGTAAATACTTATTAAATATTCATAATACATGCATACTTGATACAATGTATACGCAATTCATGCTTATTATACATGCAAAATTCATTTATACATTCATTTATTTATGCATTACACTTATACATTGCCCTTACACGCTTAAAACGCTTAAAACCAATAAAATACGTAAATTCAAAACTCGAGCGTAAGGGACTGGTCCCTCTCGCACGAGAGGACCCAGTCGTCCCAAATTCCCACTCGTCCCAAATCCTACTCGTCCCAAACCACACCCTCAGTCTATAAATACCAGCTCATTTCCTTCATTTCAAACCTTCACAACTCCAAACATTTCTCTCAAATCTGACTTCGAGCATTTCTTGGAGTTTGTCTCAGCCACTTCAAAGTGAGTTTGATACTCACTAACACTCTCTTTTCTTCTACTTTCTTCCATTTTTATAAACTTTTACAAGATTCTTCACAAATCCTTCACTTGGTTTCTCAGATTTGCAATGCTAACTGATACTAACTCTCAATTCGTTGAGGACCAAGCAGGAAGTGAAGATAATCTTTCAAACTTATTGTAAACGAACTTTCTGGCTTTGAACTCGGCCGAATCAGTGACTCTCTGAGCTCACAAGCTAAGTCAATGGCTAAGGTTTCATGTTAGAGTCAATTCCAGCCGAGAAGGTAATCAGTTCAACCAAAACCGAACTGATTTCACCTTGAAACAGCTCCAATCCTCTGAAATGATGGCCCACTCGCCCGAGAGGATAACCCTCTCGCACGAGAGGGGACTCTTGTCGTCCAATAGACTGTTTCGCTACATTCCGACGATTCTAAGTGTTAAATGATCATCCAGATCCCTATTTTCAATATAGATGATTCTAGAATATTAGTGTGTGATCTGTAGGAGCCTTGGCTTCCAATCTAGTTCCACCACCTCACTTAAACTCGTAAAACGAACACTCAAACAATCTCCTAGACCTAGAACAAGTTAACCCCGTCCAGCCTCTGACACTTAGTTAATTATTTCCATGTCGTGTTTGCACACTTGGGTTGTCCTTGTTTGGTAGTTTGTTTAATATTTACATTCTGTATTCCTATCTCCATATTCATGACCAACCGGTCAGTTAACTAAGTTAACTGATTTGTGCTTTGGTGAATAATAACGAGGTTATTACCTCCATGCATGACTTCTGTGAACCTTATGAGCATTCTAGACTGATATTGTACTAATATTATAACTAAATAACTTAACAGAAATCACGAACATAACTTATTAATAGTTAAAACGTTCATATGAGAATCGGTTCACCAAACAGTCCCTCTTGTAAGACAGGGTGATACCACTCATGCGAATGGCCTATCGTCCGAACAGTTTGTCACACCCCCAAAATCCACCTGCGGATAACACCCGCTTCGAGGGCGTGACTGACCAGGATCCAGCCACCAATTATACCGAGTACTTAAGTTGATAACAAAAGTAATACTTGCTATTCATAAGCTTAGCAAATATTAAGTTCAGAGTTTAAAGTTTTAAGTTCAAAACAGTAATAAGTAGCGGAAGCATAAGTAAGGTAGTTTAAAACAAAGTTCATGATTCAAAATAAGGTAACACCCAACACAAGGGTGAACAGACACTACACGTTCCCAAGCTGCAAGCTCCTTCGTCACTGGTTACCTGCAAAGCATGCAGTAAGGGGGTCAACAATAATGCTCAGTGAATTCACTAGTTGTCCAGTTTTAATTACCAAAAACTTTGTTTCACCGGTTAAATTATCCGTTTATACATGCCCTGGGGAGCTACCCCAAAAGTTAGCGACTAAACTGTTTTTCCAATACCGAACACTAGGTAACCGTTGCGTATCCGCAGGATGCCCCGATGTCAATGTTCTATCATCATTGACGGATTTCTGAGTACATTAGTTCACGACCGATCCCAAACCAGGGCACGGTGTGAGGCTGGTAAACACCTAAATAGCGCTATCAACTAATAACCCGTTCGCCTAACCCGGCGACTAATCGGTATTTGTAGTAGGGACTTGAGTGATAGAGTTTCGTTTAGTGCCGTTAGTTGCAATCCGTATAAACAGTAATTAACCAAAAGGTTTCCCAATACCCGGGAAGGAAAAGTAAGTTTTGTTCCCAATAACTAGGGAAAGTATGTAAATGGTATCCCCTTTTACCAGGGGATAGGGTTGTTAGTCTCGTGTCCCAAACCACCGGGACGCATGCTTTTAAGTTGTGAACTCACCTTGGGTTGCTCGGTAGGTTTAGGTTACTTGTCAATCACGTTGGTCACCACGTCCTAACATGGTTACCGGTATAGGTCAGGTTCGGTGTACAAGCATTCACGTAAAACACATATAGGCACGTAACTAACACGTATCAAGCATATAAGTAAACAGTGGGTTACTGGGCCGGCCTAAGTAATTAAGCAGTCAACAGCAACACATAATCCAGTCAACAGATAGTCCAAGTTAAACACATATGGGCCCAGTAACCAAAATGAACAGCCCACTCGCAACCAGCTGGTCTCGAGTCGCAACCAGGTGGTTTCGGCTTGTCACGCTGTGGTTGCGAGTCGTAACCGTGGTCTCGAGTCATCATGCTGTGGTTGCGAGTCGCAACCGACGTAGTCTCGAGTCGCAATCACGTGGTTTCGACTTGTCATGCTTTGGTTGCGAGTCGCAACGGTGTGGTTTCGAGTCGGAATGCTGTGGTTGCGAGTCGTAATGCCGTCGTTGCGAGTCGTAATCTGTCACTTTCATGTACACGTGATGATGCAGATATGACAGTCCAAATTGTACCAAGAATTCAGGCCCATATAAGGAAACAACCAATAAGATTTCTACAAACACTTTTCCTCATTTGACCATTAAACCATATAGATCAAACTTTGCCATTTTTACATCTTCAAACCATATTCAAACAAGTTCATGTAGTGTTCATAGTTTTCTAGGGTTTTTATATCCAACAAAACCATATATTCATGAACCAAAAATCACATATTTTGACAAGATCATGATGCTAAACAAGAAAACATACATTATATAGCCGAAAATCTTATGTTAAACATCAACATTTTGCAAGAAACAAAGAAGTATAGTTTGGTTGGCCATAATCATTCTTAATCTACCATTTCTAGTTACTTTAAGCATGTTTAGCAATTTTTCATACACAAGGTTTAACACACATAATCCAACTTTACAATCATCCAAAAATCATGTGTAACAATTTTTAACTAACCATCTTCTAGTTCATACAATATACTTAAATCTTATGCACATAGTAACAACACTAACCGGTTGTGAAGAAGGAGGATGAGCCGAAAGAAAGGAAGAAAATGAGAGAAGATGAAGTGTCCGAGTGATGGTCTTGACCGAGTGTCTTGTCCGATATCCTTGCTTGAACCGAGATCAAGGAGAAGGAAAGTGGTGTTTGTAGAGGGTTTCTAGTGAGAGAGATTAGAAGAAGTGTTGGTGTGTAAAATGAAGCAAGTGGGGAAAAGGGTGGGATTTATACAAGGGGTCACGAGTTGGGCTTGGGGGTTTCGGCCCAACCGGTTTCGGCTCACTAGGCCCACTCGAGACCGAGTGGCCCACTCGCAACCGCCCGGTTGCGAGTCATGGTCTCGGGTCGTGGTCTCGACTCTTATATATACATATAATACATACATACATCACATGTCATGCACAAATCACGTTTCCATTTAATAATATATATATACACACAAAATATTACAAGGTGATCGTTCGGAAAAACCTCGAGTGTCACATTATCCCCAAGTTTTAAGAACTTTCGTCCCGAAAGTTGAAGCAGCCACTGCCAAGCTAGCGTGTTTTAACGGGGTGTCACATCATCCCCCCGTTAGTTTGGAATTTCGTCCCGAAATTCGGTTGTAGCTTCAGTGCTGGGGTTTTCGTTTGGGAATAACTGGGGATACTTGGACTTCATCTGGTCCTCCCGCTCCCAGGTAAACTCTGGGCCGCGCCGTGAGTTCCAACGAACTCGCACAAGGGGTATCTGGCTACGTTTGAGGGTTTTGATCTCTCGATCCGTGATCTCAATCGGTTCCTCAGTAAAGTGTAGCTGTTCATCAATCGTCAGTTCCTTAAAAGGAATTACAAGTGTTTCATCCGACAAACACTTCTTCAGGTTAGATATGTGAAATACGTTGTGCACTGCACTCAGCTCTGCAGGCAGGTTTAATCTATAAGCAACCTTACCGATTTTCTCGGTAATTTCGAACGGTCCAACATACCGTGGATTCAGCTTGCCCCGTTTACCGAAACGGACCACACCCTTCCAGGGTGAGACTTTAAGTAGAACCCGGTCCCCGACCTGGAATTCTAACGGTTTCCTACGCTTATCGGCGTAGCTTTTCTGACGGTCACGAGCTGCCGCCATGCGTTGCCTGATCTGGGAAATCTTTTCTGTTGTGTCTACCACTAGTTCTGGGCCTGTGAGTTGACTGTCACCTACTTCCGCCCAGCAAAGAGGTGATCGGCATTTACGACCGTACAATGCCTCAAAAGGTGCCGCCTGAATGCTAGTGTGGTAGCTGTTGTTGTAGGAGAATTCCACCAGCGGCAGATGCTTCTCCCAGTTCTTGCCAAAATCGATCACACATGCTCTAAGCATGTCTTCCAGGGTTTGGATGGTGCGTTCGGACTGCCCATCCGTTTGCGGGTGATAAGCGGTGCTCATGTCCAAACGTGAGCCAAAGGATTTGTGCATAGCTTGCCACAACTCGGAAGTAAAACGAGCGTCTCGGTCGGAAATAATAGAAGTTGGCACCCCGTGCCTGGAGACTACTTCCTTCAAATAGATTTCTGCCAAGGTAGAAAACTTGTCCGTTTCCTTAATGGCCAAAAAGTGTGCAGACTTAGTCAATCGATCTACTATCACCCAAATAGTATCATTCCCGCGTTGAGATCTAGGTAGCCCTGTAACAAAATCCATGGAAATCTGCTCCCATTTCCACTTCGGGATTTCTGGTTGCTGGAGTAAGCCTGCTGGTTTCTGATACTCGATCTTGACTCTTGCGCAGGTCAAACATTTGCCAACATAGGCTGCTATGTGGGCTTTCATGCCAGGCCACCAGTAAGTGGTCCTTAAGTCGTGGTACATCTTATCTGAACCAGGATGTACTGAATAACGGGACTTATGGGCTTCGTCCATCACAAGTTCTCGTAGATCTCCGTAAAGTGGGACCCAAATGCGCCCTGCCACATAGTAGGCGCCGTCTTCTTTTTGCTCTAACTGTTGTCTTGATCCTCGCAGGGACTCAGCCCTGATGTTTTCCGGTTTCAAAGCTTCAATCTGAGCATTTCGGATCTGGGTAGGGAGACTAGACTGGATGGTAAGTTGTAATGCTCGCACGCGCTTTGGTACAGTGTCTTTCCGGCTGAGGGCGTCCGCCACAACATTGGCCTTGCCCGGATGATACTTGATGGCGCATTCATAATCATTCAGAAGTTCAACCCATCGACGTTGTCGCATGTTTAACTCCTTCTGCTTAAAGATATGCTCGAGACTCCTGTGATCGGTGTAAATGGTGCACTTGGTACCGTACAGGTAATGTCTCCATATCTTAAGCGCAAATATCACCGCTCCCAGTTCCAAGTCGTGTGTTGTGTAATTCCTTTCATGTGTCTTAAGTTGTCGAGAGGCGTAAGCAATAACTTTCTCGCGTTGCATCAACACGCAACCGAGCCCATGAATAGACGCATCGCAGTAGACCACAAAGTCGTCAGTGCCTTCAGGTAACGAGAGAATAGGAGCACTGCAGAGGTTATCCTTAAGCCTCTGAAAAGCAGATTCCTGTGCTTCATTCCACTTGTAGGTGACGCCTTTCTGAGTGAGCGTAGTGAGGGGTTGTGCAATCTTTGAGAATCCTTGAATGAATCTGCGGTAGTAACCTGCCAATCCTAAGAATTGGCGAACTTCAGTCGGAGTCTTAGGGGTAGGCCAATTCTTTATAGAGTCGATCTTAGCTGGGTCGACGTGGATTCCATCCTTGTTAACCACGTGCCCAAGGAAATGGACTTCTCGAAGCCAGAAGTCGCATTTCGAGAACTTGGCGTACAGTTGCTCATTGCGAAGGAGTTCGAGGATAAGGCGTAGGTGCTGTTCATGCTCTTCCTGACTTTTCGAGTAGATCAAGATGTCGTCTATAAACACGATCACAAATTTGTTGAGGTAGGGTTTGCATACCCGGTTCATGAGGTCCATGAATACTGCAGGGGCGTTGGTCATTCCGAAGGGCATAACGAGGAATTCATAATGACCATAACGAGTTCTGAATGCAGTCTTGGAAATATCTTCACTACGGACCCTTAACTGATGGTAGCCTGATCGCAGGTCAATCTTGGAATAGTAGCTCGATCCTTGCAACTGATCGAATAGGTCGTCGATTCGAGGGAGAGGGTAACGATTCTTGATGGTAACCTTGTTCAGCTCACGATAGTCAATACACATTCGGAACGTGCCATCCTTCTTCTTAACAAAGAGTACCGGTGCTCCCCAGGGTGACGAACTAGGACGGATAAACCCTTTATCCAATAGTTCCTGTAGTTGTGCCGAGAGTTCCTTCAATTCTGCGGGGGCTAATCGATAAGGTGCACGAGCTATAGGCGCTGCTCCGGGAGCTAGCTCGATTTGGAATTCGACCTGACGATGGGGAGGGAGTCCAGGTAATTCCTCAGGAAATACCTCGGGGTAGTCACGCACTACTGGAAAGTCTTCAATCCTCTTTTCCTTTTCCTGCGTGTTGGTAACAAGTGCTAAGATAGCGGTGTGCCCTTTTCGTAAACACTTCTGGGCCTTCAAGAAAGAAATAACGCCGGAGATTTCTCCACTTTTGCCACCTTGTACAATGAGAGGTTTGCTAGAACGGCGAGGAATACGAACTGCTTTCTCTTGACAGAGGATCTCAGCGCGATGCTTGGATAACCAATCCATACCAATAACGACGTCGAAGCTTCCGAGAGTAACAGGGAAAAGATCGATACTAAATGTCTGACCAGACAACTCTAGTTTGCAACCCTTGACAACGTGTGAGGCCTCGATGTTTCTACCATTAGCTAACTCGACAGTATGAGGAGAACTTAGTAACGAAAGCGGATGCTTAAGCTTCTTACTAATACGTAGGGATACATAACTAGCATCGGCACCAGAATCAAATAACACAGAAACATAACGATCATCGAGTAGGAACTTACCCGTCACAACATTGGGGTCATTCCTTGCTTCACCAGCTCCAATCACGAAAGCTCTTCCTCTAGCACCATTCCCAGCATTGTTGTTCTGATTGTTGTTCCCAGCTCCCTGATTATTGTTGCGGTTCTGATTCAGTTCAGGACAATCCTTCTTAAAGTGCCCCTCAGCTCCACACTTAAAACATGCCCGGTTGTTTCCCTGCTGCTGTTGCTGTTGGGGTTGCTGCTGGTTCTGTCTAGCTGGGAACTGACTTCTACAATCCTTGGCCTCATGCCCCATTTTGTTACATCGCTGACACTGGCCCTTCACACACTGCCCGCTGTGATGTCGATTGCACTTGTTGCACTTGGGGTGGTTTCCACGATAGCCACCCTGTTGTTGAGCGCCCTTGTTGTTTTCGGTTTTCCTTTGCTGTGCCGGGGCCTGAGTGGAGTTAGCATCCTTGCTTTGACTTCCTTCCCACTTACGCTTGTTGTCACTAGAAGTTCCGACAGTAGCACTGATCCTTTTGGGCAACCTGCCCTCCTCTACGGCCTGATCAGTAAGTTTGTGAGCAAGTCGAACAATCGGCTGAATGGTAGTGTGGTTGGCTGAAGTGACATGGCTTCGAATTTCTGGAGCCAAACCCTTGATGTACAGTTCAATCCTTCGGTACATTGGTCGAGACATGTTTGGGCAAAGAGCAGCATAATCATTGGACAACTTGGTGTAGGTCTCAATTTCCGACCCAACCATCTTGAGCTCATAGTACTCATTCTCAAGTTTGTGGATGTCATCCCGGTGACAGTAGTCATCCTTAATCATATCCTTGAAATCCTCCCACGCAGTAGCATTTGCAGTTTCCAATCCAAACATCTGAATCTGCGCCTTCCACCAAGAAAGCGCGCTCCCTTCAAGCGTAGCAGTAGCAAACTTCACCCAGTTCGCAGGGGGACACTCGCAAACAGCAAAAACAGCTTCAATTTTCTCAATCCAATGCAGAAGACCTATGGCACCCTCGGTGCCGTTGAAAGGGAGAGGCTTGCAATCCATGAAAGTTTTGAAAGTACACACTGGTGGTTGCGCAGGTGCATGCTGACCTGTTCGTGAGAAGCGAAGCGCATAGGTTTAGAGGCGAAAAGTCGATGTGGCGGTAGGATCTAAACATCCTAAAACAACGAGCTTACCTAAAGGGTGAGCTGCAAAAGCCGCAGCCACTGTGTTGAGCAGGTTAGTGAACTGAGCCTGCGTCATGTTAATGTTTCCTCGTCCGCGTCCACTCATTGTCTTCATGACCAGAAAACACAGTATGAGTGTGATGCCGTAATGTAGCGAGAATAAGATAGAAGAGAGAGGTGTATCTATCTAGTTTTAGGCACACTAGTACGTATAGCATAACAGGAACACAAAGTAAGCAAACAAGTAAACACTGGTCCGAGCTATGAGGTCAAAAGTGTTGAGCCTTGCACTTGGAGTGTAGTGTCGTTACGAGTCACGGGTTATAGTCTGGTTTTCTCCAAAAAGATTTTTCCCTTTTTAAAACCAAGTTCACTATAACCAATGGCTCTGATACCAATCTGTCACACCCCCAAAATCCACCTGCGGATAACACCCGCTTCGAGGGCGTGACTGACCAGGATCCAGCCACCAATTATACCGAGTACTTAAGTTGATAACAAAAGTAATACTTGCTATTCATAAGCTTAGCAAATATTAAGTTCAGAGTTTAAAGTTTTAAGTTCAAAACAGTAATAAGTAGCGGAAGCATAAGTAAGGTAGTTTAAAACAAAGTTCATGATTCAAAATAAGGTAACACCCAACACAAGGGTGAACAGACACTACACGTTCCCAAGCTGCAAGCTCCTTCGTCACTGGTTACCTGCAAAGCATGCAGTAAGGGGGTCAACAATAATGCTGAGTGAATTCACTGGTTGTCCAGTTTTAATTACCAAAAACTTTGTTTCACCGGTTAAATTATCCGTTTATACATGCCCTGGGGAGCTACCCCAAAAGTTAGCGACTAAACTGTTTTTCCAATACCGAACACTAGGTAACCGTTGCGTATCCGCAGGATGCCCCGATGTCAATGTTCTATCATCATTGACGGATTTCTGAGTACATTAGTTCACGACCGATCCCAAACCAGGGCACGGTGTGAGGCTGGTAAACACCTAAATAGCGCTATCAACTAATAACCCGTTCGCCTAACCCGGCGACTAATCGGTATTTGTAGTAGGGACTTGAGTGATAGAGTTTCGTTTAGTGCCGTTAGTTGCAATCCGTATAAACAGTAATTAACCAAAAGGTTTCCCAATACCCGGGAAGGAAAAGTAAGTTTTGTTCCCAATAACTAGGGAAAGTATGTAAATGGTATCCCCTTTTACCAGGGGATAGGGTTGTTAGTCTCGTGTCCCAAACCACCGGGACGCATGCTTTTAAGTTGTGAACTCACCTTGGGTTGCTCGGTAGGTTTAGGTTACTTGTCAATCACGTTGGTCACCACGTCCTAACATGGTTACCGGTATAGGTCAGGTTCGGTGTACAAGCATTCACGTAAAACACATATAGGCACGTAACTAACACGTATCAAGCATATAAGTAAACAGTGGGTTACTGGGCCGGCCTAAGTAATTAAGCAGTCAACAGCAACACATAATCCAGTCAACAGATAGTCCAAGTTAAACACATATGGGCCCAGTAACCAAAATGAACAGCCCACTCGCAACCAGCTGGTCTCGAGTCGCAACCAGGTGGTTTCGGCTTGTCACGCTGTGGTTGCGAGTCGTAACCGTGGTCTCGAGTCATCATGCTGTGGTTGCGAGTCGCAACCGACGTAGTCTCGAGTCGCAATCACGTGGTTTCGACTTGTCATGCTTTGGTTGCGAGTCGCAACGGTGTGGTTTCGAGTCGGAATGCTGTGGTTGCGAGTCGTAATGCCGTCGTTGCGAGTCGTAATCTGTCACTTTCATGTACACGTGATGATGCAGATATGACAGTCCAAATTGTACCAAGAATTCAGGCCCATATAAGGAAACAACCAATAAGATTTCTACAAACACTTTTCCTCATTTGACCATTAAACCATATAGATCAAACTTTGCCATTTTTACATCTTCAAACCATATTCAAACAAGTTCATGTAGTGTTCATAGTTTTCTAGGGTTTTTATATCCAACAAAACCATATATTCATGAACCAAAAATCACATATTTTGACAAGATCATGATGCTAAACAAGAAAACATACATTATATAGCCGAAAATCTTATGTTAAACATCAACATTTTGCAAGAAACAAAGAAGTATAGTTTGGTTGGCCATAATCATTCTTAATCTACCATTTCTAGTTACTTTAAGCATGTTTAGCAATTTTTCATACACAAGGTTTAACACACATAATCCAACTTTACAATCATCCAAAAATCATGTGTAACAATTTTTAACTAACCATCTTCTAGTTCATACAATATACTTAAATCTTATGCACATAGTAACAACACTAACCGGTTGTGAAGAAGGAGGATGAGCCGAAAGAAAGGAAGAAAATGAGAGAAGATGAAGTGTCCGAGTGATGGTCTTGACCGAGTGTCTTGTCCGATATCCTTGCTTGAACCGAGATCAAGGAGAAGGAAAGTGGTGTTTGTAGAGGGTTTCTAGTGAGAGAGATTAGAAGAAGTGTTGGTGTGTAAAATGAAGCAAGTGGGGAAAAGGGTGGGATTTATACAAGGGGTCACGAGTTGGGCTTGGGGGTTTCGGCCCAACCGGTTTCGGCTCACTAGGCCCACTCGAGACCGAGTGGCCCACTCGCAACCGCCCGGTTGCGAGTCATGGTCTCGGGTCGTGGTCTCGACTCTTATATATACATATAATACATACATACATCACATGTCATGCACAAATCACGTTTCCATTTAATAATATATATATACACACAAAATATTACAAGGTGATCGTTCGGAAAAACCTCGAGTGTCACACAGTTCGTATTTCGGTTTCCCCGTTATTCTGTTTCCGCGTTCCTTGTCAATAATTCTATCGGGTAAACTAGGACCCGTAAAATCACAGAAACTCAGTGTCGTGACAAGTACACGGACAGAATATAATTTCTATTTACTTATACTTTCATATTATACTATGTACTTTAATTCCGTAACTTAATCCTCCATTCCAACTTCAACTCTCGCCTTCGTTTGCCCTGTAGGGTAACCTTGGTGTTCCTGTACTATAACATCGATCCCTTTGCTCGCCGGGTAGAATAACCTTGACGTTCCCGTACTACGTCAACCAACACTATGCTCGCGGAATTTCTAAAGAAGATTTAGCAAAACCGTGAATATACTCGAACACCCTTTTTCCATTTTACACTCTGGGTGCAATATATTTACTATCAAATGAAACGCCTGTTTCTTCCAGTCGATTATTATGATAAATAAGCAAACAAAATTATGACCAAATTTGAAGTTTAATAACTTCTTACGGAAAACATTTGGTTGTCATACGAAGCTACCCATACTTAGTAGTTTATACGAGATCGGACATTTACAAAAGTTATACAATCATATGTTTTTAACTAATAAACTTGACAAACATACTAAATGTTGTAACCACACAAAATCGACCCATTTACTACACAAAAAATCGGAAACGTGTCACGGGCATGGAGTGCTAGTGTGTTCGTTCCGAGCGTCGCAAGCACCTAAATCTGAGCCTTACCTATAATCATAAAAACAAGGAGTAACATTAGCAAAGTTAAACATAATCAGTTAACTTCCGACGAACAAGGTGAGTTATTGTTTAACAAATTTACTTGCACATTACTTGACTATTCTTTCTTAGATTTCTCCTTCTCATTGATAGAACCAATCGGTTATAACATCCTTTCGCATATGGCTCGTTTCAAATTGAGTCATTTACTTAACCATTTTTTCTTATATAGTTCCTTCTTCTCTAACCCATTTACAATGGGTTTTCTAAACATGACCATTCTTATCGCAAATCGTTCTAAACCCATTCATGATGGGTATTAGCAATATCATTCTTAAAGTTCACATACTAATTGTTTGACCCGTTTACAACAAGTCAACAATACAAACTTATTTCTAACATGTTCTACTAACAAATTGACTCGTCCGGGTCAAATAGACAATATAATCATTTGACTTGTTCACTTTGGATCATTAAGCGAATCAATTCTACAATCTAGAAAATAAAACACCATTACTTAACGATTCAAAATGTACAAGTAACATACCTCGGTCTTGATTTCCTTCTTGCTTCGTGTGACTCGAACTTTCTTCCTTTATCCCTATACATAAAACGTTTACATTAAAATCTTCACATTTCATGCTTACTTCTCATAAGTATTCTTGGGATAAAGTATCATAACTCAACACGAGTGTTATTTACATTCTTAAAACATGATCATCATATGGGGTTCAAGTAAAAATGCAGAATTTCTAGTTGAGGCATTTAATCGAACACTTGGCATGTGTACCACTAACAAAGCATTATGTACAAGTGTTCAAAACATAATTCTACTAGTTCATATCATAGTTTATCAAAATCAACAAATTCACATAATCTTTCATTCCCTAACAATCTATCTATCAAAGATACATCTAATACATGTTTACATCACAACATTTCAACTATTGTTACACCTACATATTAATCGTTCATTATCATACCTTCATACAAATGGGTTTTCTAACATTAATCATCAAGATGAGTAATTTCCAACATATTTCTTGTTCTGTAGTGTTAAACTAACTTACAATCATTCAATTTTTCATATATCTTCAAGATTGGTTAAAACCCACTTTCTTCATAATCATCAAATCACAAAATTTGACTTACCGTTTGATAAGAAAGCTTAGAAGATCGAGAATATGACTTCATGCACTTGTTTAGCTATGAAATTCCTTTCGAATTTATGGATTCTTAGATTGCAAGGGGTTTTCCCCCTTTTTCTTCCTGTTTGATCGATCCCAGGCACACACCAGTGTGTGTATTTTGGGTTTAATTATTTTTTATACATTCACTTTATCATTATACATGTTTGGTCCCTCTAGTATAAGTGTTTGTTTTATTTAGGCATTTTTCACATTCTTAGGCAAACATCTTAACATATTTCTTAACTAAATTAAGTTTCCAATTAATTTAACTTATATGCATAATTAACCTTTTTGGGGTGTTACATCAAACCTACACACTTACACTTAGACTTTATTCAAAATGCACAAACAATCCAATACATGCATGCATACACTATACTTGATTCGTTAATCTGGGGTTATACTTTTTGTGATAAACTTATCATTAACTTCGTACTAGCCTACCCTTAACATGTATAGCGCTATAGGAGTAACGCACCGCCCATGTTCGTGAGGTCATGTTAAGTCTTTAAACATTGTGTTAAACCTTGGGTTGACTTGAATATTCACATGCCAGTTTTTACGTTAATCTTGATAACTTAGTTTGCCATGTGGATTTGTTTAAATCTTTGATACTTATGATATGTGTTAAACTTGTATACTCACCAATATTTTTGTATTGAACCATGTATTTTAAACATATTTGCAGGATGATGATGATGATGCTATTAAAATGGGCATAGTGAGGATGCTTTAGATACACACTTAGAAATCTTTAGATTATGTTGTTGTATCAGTTTTTGAATTATGTTGTATTGTAACTTGTCTTGTTTGTATTTGAACCAATGTTGTACTTGATTTCGTATGATGTAAAGTAACAATTTGTATCAATGAAATGAAATCAGTTTATTTAAATTATTGTCGCTTTTAGTGTTATGATACAATGAGCAATCTTGTTTTCGTCTCACTCCGATGTTTCTGCCATCGGTTGGGGTGTGACACACCACTTTTAAATCACCCTCAAACACTCTCTAATCTTCGAATTCTTCAATTTGGGTAGAAAGTTCAAGAACCTAAATGGTGAGTTTTGGTCTTCCTTCTTACATTTTTCTTCTTGTTTTTCTTCTTCTCCTTCCTTGGATAACCTCTAAGAGTATTACCACATGTTTACCAAGGTAAACAGTTGGTATACCACCATTTTTTAGGTCCAAGTGAGGATTTTTGTTAAACTTTATAAACATGTTCATCTTTACTTTGTTCTTGAAACAGTTTCGCACCAAACCAAGTCGCCAACAAACTCTCATGTTAAAGGGCGTGTGTTAAGGTTTTGTTCCAGAAACTTTAAGTTTCATATGCCTTCTTTTAAGTTCTTGTAAGTCTCTAAGTAATCTCCAAGTCATAAAGTGAATAAACCTACACCAAGCCTCCAATCTCGCAATGTTGGAAGTACTCGTCTAGATGATACCTCACTTGGTTACTTAGCAAATAGATAATTTAATTATCTACTTCATACTTGTATTCATGAGCATCTGAATCATCCGTGTTGGTGATTTTATGCAATGGTGAAAATCTTGAGGTTAGTGGATTACCCTACCTCTAATACATGACAAAAACTTGATTGTGTAAATAATAATAACCTGTTTATATACATATCATACTTATCTCCAAAACCAAACCCTAATATCAACCAAATTTATGATTTACTGTTATGTGTTAATGTGGAGAATATCGTAATCTTAGATTTCTTATTTTGGGCTTCTAATGAGTGTTAACACCCATAAAAACACAAACTAAAAACTGTCTCCAAATAAGTGGCTAAGTAAGATATGTTTTATGTAATTTCATATACGTAAATTTCATTTACATTCCAAACTACAAATGATTATACTCATACACCTTTGTTTACCTTTTTAAGGTAAACTTTGATGACTCCATCCTTCAAAACTGATTACTCGCTTATGGGGAAATCTTCGTAAATCGTGAGTTCATACTTGACCCATTTTATGCTTTAAACACTATTTGGGTTGCAACACGTATCTATACTAAAATCATAATCACATGTACAATCATTCTTATGCAAACACTCAATCTTTAACCATGCTTACTTGTTATGCTACTTTTTATACATACTAGGACAAATCTTAAGCACGCTACCTATCATTAACTTTCAAAAGTCTCCCTTAACATGTATAGTGTTATAGGATTAGCACACTGCCCTGTTTGTTGGTCATTGTTAAGTATTCACTCTTTACAGCCATATTCACTTTGGTGATAAGGTTATGCTAGTGGAAACTTTTGGTTGATATTTAGTCTTGCATGCTAGCATGATTATATGACTTGGTATACAATTAATATGTGGATTTGAGATTTTATTTGTACTTATACTATGTAGACAAACTAGTATGCTCACCGACATAATTTGTGTTGACAGGTATTTTGTACATGTTGCAGGAAATATATGATGATGATATATCACGAGAAAAGATTTATGATGGATTATATACTCACCTAGTTTATTTATGTTTGATGTTCTAGTTATGAAATTTCAATTGTTGTGCTTTCCATTTTCATGAACGATGTGATGATTGATTTAGTGAAATGAAATGAAATTTTGAATTTTAATTTATTTTCGCAAATTTAGGGTTATGTTGTTTTTGAGTAATCTATTACGTCTCGCCTCGTAATTCTGCCACCGGTTAGGGTGTGGCACTTGCCTATTGTGTGTGTGTGTTTAGTATAAGTAATAATCATTTTTTGAGTAATTTAAAACTAGGTAAAATCGTGTTTAAAAGTTACTAAGTTAACCCACCTTATAATGCTAAGAGTTATTAAATTAATTAGACTAACACACTTATACACAACACACATCAAGTGTCCACCGATTGGATATCCAATCTTCCCTGTAATACTTTACTACATTAGGATCTATACATTTTCCATGGTGTAGTTCAATAGGTGGTTTACTTTTCT
Organism: Helianthus annuus; assembly: GCF_002127325.2. NCBI lineage: Eukaryota > Viridiplantae > Streptophyta > Magnoliopsida > Asterales > Asteraceae > Helianthus > Helianthus annuus. Next base: position 136,229,596 of record NC_035441.2, read on the forward strand.
TTAAAACTCGGTAAACTAATATATATAGGAGTTAGTTAACGTACAATTGGCCTTAACGTACGATGCGTACGCGATGAACATATAACATGTGGATTTAAGGTTATAATGTGCGGATTTTAACGTACAAACTCGGAAGACTCACAAACTCGGAAGATTCACCAAGCGGACTTCACAAAACCGGACGATTCCACCATGCGGACTTCACAAACTCGGAAGATTAGAACATGCGGTTCACAAACTCGGAAGCTTCCAACATGCGGTTTCACAAACTCGGACACTTCCAACATGCGGTTTCACAAACTCGGACACTTCCAACATGCGGCTCACAAACTCGGACAAATTCCAACATGCGGATTTATGATTTTGAGGTTTTATAACGTGCGGAATACTCATCGCGTATGCTCGTACGTTAAAGCCAATTGTACAATACACTTTATATATATATATATATATATATATATATATATATATATAAAATTAACTCACACATTAGAAGTAGAATGTCAGTTTTATAAATTAAAAAATTGAATGTGTTTAAAAATCACCAATTTTATACTCACATCTGAACATATCACTCACCAAACAATAGGACGTCAATATTACAACCACCGAGGTAATGCCCTTATGGCTTCCCAACTGATAGCAACCGATAGTACCGATTGAGTAGAGTGATAACGATCACTCAATAGATAGTTATGAATGTCAATAAACTCTAGACGTGTCAGTGTCTAATTGGATTAAAATATTATATAATATGTTCACATAAAGTTTGTTATGATGAAATGTTTTGTCGCATGTTATGTTTCAAAGTTGACTCCTTAAATTATAACTCACTTAGAGTAATTGGCTTTAAGTATGCAAATCAGATTAAAGTTGTAGGTTGTGACGAAGCTCAGGTAGCGTGGATGATAGTGGCAAGGATGAGAAGACCACCTACGAGAGACTAGCATCTTGTTTATCTTCGTTATGTTTTTGTTTTGTTTTGTGTATGATTTGTATTTAATACTGGGTGATGTTTTGTTTAATTTCTCATGTGTATGTAATGAAGTTTCCGGTTTAAAAAACTATATTGAAATGTGTAAACCCACCGTATGAGACCTCTAGGTTTGGTCGTTTAAGGCATTTAAGTTGCAGTAGGGGTTTATTTTATTTTTCTTAATTTGAATATCTTTAGTATTATAACTAATGGGGCATTTAAGTTGCAGTAGAGGTTTGTTTTATTTTTTTAGAGTAAATTGTCAAAATTGTCCCTGAGGTTTGGTCAGGTTTGCTAGTTCCATGAAAAAACAATTTTTTGTACCATATTACCCATCACTTTTGGGATTTTTTTACCATTTTTATCCAAACATCTAACTTTTTTTTGCCAAAATTGTCCCAGAAGAGTGAGATTTTTTGTCATTTTCATCCAAATACCTGACAGAAAAAATAACTTAAATTAGACGTTTGGATGAAAATGACAAAAAATCCCAAAAGTGAAGGGTAATATGGTACAAGAAAGTTATTTCGGATGAAACTACCTAACATGCCCAAACTCAGGGACGTTTTTGATAATTTAGTCTATTTTTTAATTTAAATGTCTTTAGTATTATAACTAAATTGGCCATATATTGTTTTTTTTCTTACAACTCTTAAGATAGGATGTTTTATAACTTTTGAGTATGTTGTTGCTATGTACTTATTTTTATCTATTTCTTAAGGGTCGTATTATTGGCACACCTTGGGGGATTAAATCGACACCCTCAATACACATCGTATAGGCCTATACGATTCGTATTGAGGTGGGTTCAAACTTCTATGTCTACCAAAGGCTGCCAATGTCCCCTAGCAAAAATAATACGCATCATATAGGCCTATACGATGCGTATTGAGGGTGTCGATTTAATTTTTTAATTTTTGCAAGGTAGCTTCCTGTCGCGCGGTAGCTTTCCGTCACGCGAACGAAGAAGCAACACTTTGGACATTTGTCGGTCTTCAAACATCTAGGAAACATTATTTGAGAATACCCCTGAATTTATCGAAGCTGTAGAATGAGATCCTCCACTGTTGGGTTATCATCTTTCAACCCCATTTTCCCTAAATTTATCGATTCTGTTTTTTAACAGGGATGTAATGCAATGATTCTTCTCAATTGAATAGACCGACACTTGCTTCATAGGACTCACTTGAATCGTCTCGGATGTAATAACAGTACGTTTAGCATCCGTGCCTGCTTGAATTGCAGAAAGCAAAGGATAACGAAGATGAACATTGTATTTATCACGAAAGTACTGAACAACCGAGATAACAGCTCTGGTTTCATCAGCTGCATTTGGAACAGGAGAGTTGAAAAAACTGCAATTGGAATTGATCTTGGAAAAACATACTCTTGTTACCATATGACACATGATAAAAGTGTTTCTCTAGACAAACTGGGATTATGTTCCGCAAATTTGGAAACACATATTTGCTTCAAGATTTACGTCTGATGTCCATGTTTGATCACATTTGACTTCATCGAAGCTGTAAAATGAGATCCTTCACTGTTGGGTTATCATCTTTCAACCCCATTTTCCCTAAATTTATCGATTATGTTTTTCAACAGGGATGTAATGCAATGATTCCTATCGATTGAATAGTCTGACACTTGCTTCATAGGACTCACTTGAATCGTCTCGGATGTAATAATAGTATGTTTAGCATCCATGCCTGCTTGAATTGCAGAAAGCATAGGATAACGAAGATGAACATTGTATTTATCACGAAAGTACTGAACAACCGAGATAACAGCTCCGGTTTCATCAGCGACATTTGGAACAGGAGAGTTGAAAAAACTGCAATTGGAATTGATCTTGGAACAACATACTCTTGTTACCATATTCTTGGTTCAATACCAACTCATCTTTAGTAATGTTTGTTTTAGAACCTGATTTAGATACACAACGGTTCTCCATTTCCAGATCAGCAAGCAAATACACAGCGGTTCTCCAATTCCAGATCAGTAATGTAAGGAGAAGCGTTGAGATAACGGACATCCATCAAGCTCAAAAAGAAAACTTGTGTTTCCCATAGTCACAAACAATTGCGGTTTGTATTTCGCATAGCCACTGTTCCCATAGTCAAAAACGGTTACGATTTGCACATTCAATCTGTAGGATCGTTATACGACCAATACGAGTCGATCAGAAGAGTCTTAATCAATATGAAAGGCGGAAACAGACATATTGATTTAGAATCAGCTTGATTTGCACAGATATTCACTTATAATGTCTTGTATATTGATATAACAGCGATTTACAATCAGTAGACACGTCAGCAGCAGTTCGGTACCGGAATCAGGAACGTTACAAATGACTTGGCACATCTCCTATTTATAGACTTGGTATTTCGTATGAAATGACCAGGGTTCATTTCGTGTGAAATAGCTAACTGCTATTTCGTACGAAATGGCTCTTTGTCATTTCGTGCGAAATGACATTTCCTATATGTTTCTCGTTTTTCGTGCCCTGATCAATCTAACCAAATGCAAGACTCGATACAAGACGAAGTCGACAGACATATGCACCAACAGACTCCCCCTTGGATGTTGACGAAGTCTTTGGTGTCGAGTCTTCACAGTCTTCAGTCTTTATCAGTCTTCGTGCTTTCTCTGAAGTATCTAACATTATAAAACATCCTCGATCTTCTCTCCCTTTTTCCAGAATCTCAATCTGTCTCTATCTTCTCTTGATCAGATCTCTTGATTCCTTAAGTTCTTCAGTCTTCAGCATCCAAACTCCCCCTTGAATGTTGATTCATTATCTAACTCAAACTCTGCTCATACTTAGAAATCTTCACAGGATCAGGATCGAAGCCTGGCTTTCTATAACATTCAGAATCAGGAACCTGGCTAATCCTGCACATTCTCTACCTCAAAATAAGATTTACAAATTTAACAATTTGACAAATTTTATTCTTTGCTTACCACTTGTAGAAACAAACCCCAAAATGATTTAACATTTAAAAAAAAAAAACTCTGATGAGCACATGTAAGAAAACATCATTTTCAAACAAACTCTTCCCAAACCTGTTCGTCATGTTTAGCACTCGGAATTTTGAAAATCAGCTTTTCATTATCAGTTGTCGAAAATCTTTTTGAATTTTTCAAAAATTTATGCTAAAACACACTAAAAATCTTTTTGAATTTTGTTTTTAATGAAATGCAATAAAGAAATATTTACAGACAATTTTTTGTGAGTTTGTGTAAGAGGATCATATCAGTTTATGAGACACGTCACTAACACCGTTAAGCTTTAAACATTTTAAGTTTTGAACGATTTACTTAGATTGTCAGTATACTGGTCCACTTAAATTTTCACACAAAGTTCAACTGTTTCGAGATACGAGATTAGTGTTTTAAGCACTTAAACTTATTCGCGTGTCCCACCTCAGAATATACTCCCATATCCAGATTTCTATATTCAGTCTTACAGGTGAATGTACACTAATGATATCTGTAAACGGGTAATGCGAGACCATGAGAGCTCAGGTTAGAACTTCCGGTCAGACAAAGAGATGATGGCTCGTCTTTAGGTGTGTCTCGTTTGGGGATCTTTTCTTCAACAGCACATGATTAGCATTTTTCAATGTTTCATCATTTTTTATGCTGAGGGCTGGCTTTAAGATTAAAGCTTATGCAAAGTATTATACGAGGACTAGGCTACTGCTCCCGCAAAATCAGAAGTCCTGGTATAATACCCTAGATATCACCACGTACAAAGACCTAGTATGTCAGAAATAGAAAATCTTTCAAACAAGATTTCGAGGGTTACCCATATATCCAAGAGATGTTCCCCACGAGATAAGTAAGTTCTTCGAATTTAAGTTTATATCTCGAAAACAATCTACTGAATGTATAAAAACCTACTGGCATATCCACAGTGAGATCGTTTATTACTTTTGACTTTCCAATTCTTTAGCGTGTTGTAATAGTCCACTGATGTACTATCATTTCATTTTTTCACAACAAAACTCATTTTTGATTTTATCATGTTTTTGGCTTTTTCAAATTTTCTAATGTTTTTGGATTTTCTGATAATTTCTTACTCCCCCTAAAATTCAAAATCATTTAACGAAAATTTTAAAACAAAATGTACAAGTAAAATGACAACTGTTGTGGATTGCTTCAATTCGCCATCCTCTTGGCATAAACAATCAGAACTCCCCCTTACAACAAACTATTTTCCCATTAAGATTTCAAAACACTTAAGTTTGTTTTAATCAAAATGGTTATGTTTCGTTGATTTTACCACTTGTAAAATTGGGGTTTTTCATCACTTTGTTTTTCAAATCATTTGAATGAAAGTTAAATGAAGTTCAACTTAATGACCTTGATTAACCACTTGTAAGTGAAAACCTCTTTTTCAACCACTAGTAGAAAGATGCCGATTCCTACTCCACACTTACCAACTTGGGAGTTCCGGCAAGTCACACTTATAGAATTTTAACAATTTTTAGACCTTTCACAAAAACCCTTTTTTAAAGAATGATGCCGATTCATGCTCCACCAACTTGGGAGCTCCGGCAAGTCAGGATTTTAAGTAGAAAAAGCTGTCACCCAAGCCTGATCAGCCTTGGGTGATTTTGATTCAACTCTATCCCACCATCTTTTGGATTTTTAAAATTCTTTTGCGCCCTTCACTTTTCCGTCAACCATTATTCCGAAAATATGTTTAACTTTTCCATTTAACACCTTTTCAGCATCAAATTCTTTCTTACCAACAAAGAATTGATCTGAAATTTCACCCTTACCAACTTTCAACTTCAAATTTTCTTTTGATAATGACAGAAAGTTTTCCTCGTTCATCTCTGGAACGGAATTCTTCTCATTTTTCACAACATTTGACTCATCTGACTTTGACTAATCAGATTCATTGTCAGAACTACTCTCTGAACTTTTCACAACCCATTGTTGTTTGTTCAAATCGACTTTTCTTTTGTAAAAACGTTTTGAAACATCACCAGTTTCGAAAGTCGAATTTTCAAACACCTTAGATTTCCCAGTTGGTTGTTTCTTTTCATCAACATGTTTTTCTTTCAATTTTGAGTTAAAAGAAACTCCCTGTTTTGTGTTGTTGGACTGTTGGCAATTCCAAGCAATGTGTCCAATCTTGTGATATTTGAAACATTTTCTTCTCACTCTCTGTTCAGATCTCATCATGATATTCTTTTTCTTCTCAGAAAGAAACTCTTTATTTGAATGTCTCCAGAATGGTTTCTTCTCTTCTTCTACTGAGCTTGTTCCTGAAACAAATTTAGTTTTTGGTTTATAAATTTTCTCATTTTTATGATTTTCTGGGGGGAATGAAACCTAATCCATTCTTTTTGAAATTACCGTTATGGTTTGGTTTCTTTCGATAACCTGAACCAGAACTGTAACCCATTTTCTTGTTTACTCTTTGTTTAATCCTTGAAGTGTACTTTTTAGATTTTCCAGAAAGATTTATATCTTTTATTTCAGAAATATTAATTTCTGCTAATTTGAAAACCTGTTTGATCTGTTCAGTTTTGACACTTCTTATTGGGAATTCTTCATCAGAATATAATTTGTCTGAATCATTCAAAGTATATACTACTTTGATTGGTTCGTCATTCAAATTAGATTTTGATAACAAGAATTCTTTATTATAAACCCGTTTGACTGGTGAACTCGGACTCTTTTCTGATGAACTCGAACTTTCAGATTTAGACTCCGACTTTGACTCTTCATCCATATCCAACACCTGATCGACACTTTCTTTAACAACTCAGACTCATGATCAGTGTCAGACGCTATGAATGTGACATCAATGTTTTCTGGTAACTCATCAATGGTTTCAGACTTTAACTTTATGTTGAGTGCATTTTTTAATCGTTCCTCATTCGGTTTTCTTGGAGCATAACTTTCATAGATTGGAGGCGGACACTTGTTATACTTGACACTTTGTTTCTAACCAGTATCCTCTTCCATCTTTTGATCTTGAAAAGCTTCAAGACCTGCAACAGTAGGATAAACTCTATCAATCAAATAATCACAAGTTGTATAACTCAACAGTAATCGTTTGATTCTTTCACTTTCTATCTTTTCAAGTTCCAGATCCTGCTTCAGCTTAGCACAGTCTTCAATATACTCATTGATGACCTTCTGCTTTGTCATTAAAGTCGAACTCATCATCGTCTAAGCAGCTCCCATTTCCAGGTTTGTCTTGTTCAGACTATCAACTGTCTTGTTCAGCACATCATACGACTCTTTTACATACTTCACATCAAACAACAGCTTTTCTTTTAATTCTTCAAGTTCACGAATCTTCTTGTCTTTCTCCTCACAATCTTTGCATGATTCCAGACATTTTAGACAAGGTTTCGAAACCTCAACTATCTTTTCAACCTCAATAATCTTCTCAACTTCGATGATCTTGTCAACTTCAACTATCTTGTCAACTTCTACAATTTTCTCTATTTCAACAATCTTTTCAACTATCGGTTCTTCATCAAATTCTGTTGTTTCTTCACACTCTGCATCTTTGATCTTCTCTGTTGAATTTTCTTCAACCTTTGCTTGTTCAACTACTATTTTTGCATGTTCTTCAGTAGGGGCGGATCTAGTGTAGTCTGAGGCGTAGCCCGGGCTATGGCTCAACTTTTATCCGGTAGTGTAAAAAATTTTTTTTTTCGATTTTTATACTAAGGACACCCCTCAACAACAACTAGGACACCCCTCAAAAAAAAATTTACAAACTGAAATTAAGCCCAAAAAATACTGATTATATTGGCCCAAATAACCATGGAAGGAAAACAAAGAAGAAAGATGAAGTTGGTAAAGTTTCTTTGTTAGCGTTGAAGTGAAATAAAAAAAAGTTGCAGGTTTTGATACAAGGAAGAAAGGTTTCTTGAGGAGTACATCTTGGGGAGATAAGTCTGAAAGTCAAAAGTTAATTTAATTTATCTTTCAATTCCAAAAAATACATTTTAATTCTTTCTTTAAAGAAACAATTTAATATAACCTGTTAGGTGGGGTGGGAATGGACTATTAAGGGATTTGTGTTGTGTATAAATATTGAGAAGCAGTTTCATTATATTCAAGAATTAGTATGCCTTGTAGCGAAATTCGGTTTACAATCTTCTTCATCCAACGCACAGTCTTCATTCTTTGCGTAATCGATCGGCCCCTTACGTAAAAATTAAAAATAAATCTAGCCCGGTCTAAAACCTAAAAACTTATTGTCAATATTGATTCATAAAACATAGCTCAAATGTGAAATGCTAAATATGGATTCATTAACCTAAATACTAGTAACATTAAAAAAACTAGTTTATAAAATTTAATTCTTTAAGGCCTAAGTGTCTTTTTTTGGCTCGACCAGGGCACTTGATTTTCAAGATTGGCCCTGCCCCGTAATATAGGTAAAAAAAATTCTCCATTCTATAAATTATATAAACACACGGTAAAAAAATTGGGATACCCCTGAATATTTCTTCTGGTTCCGCCACTGTTCTTCAGCAATTCTTCTTGCTTCCAAGGCTTCTCATTCTCTCTTTAGTCGAGCAGTCCTTTTTTCTTTTAACATCTTGATCTTATCTGCAAAAAACAAATTAAAACTATAAGTATCCAGACCTTTTCTAGCTTTATTGATATACTCTTCTTCATCATTGGTGTCTGCATCAATTCCTAGTTCACTAAAAATTTGTATTCTTTTCGGCTTAGATTTGACTGACTCTTCTTTCAAGATTTGAGCAACATAAGCTGATTTTTCTAGGAATTCTTTATCTGGACAATACTTATCCCAGCTAAATCCCTCTGCAACTTTTTCATCATCTTGATTGACAAGATAAGCTTTCTTCTTTCCATCCTCAATAGCAATAGCATGGGAAGATGATGGTTGTTCAGCAATCTGATGAAAGATTGATTTTTGATAATAATCTTTATTTTCTTGTCTTCCAGTTGCTTCTTTGTTTGTGCACTCTCGTTTGAAATGTCCCTTTTCTCTGCAATGAAAACATGTAACCTTTGATTTATCAAAACCTATTGGAGATTTGGCAACTTCACGAAACTCATCTCTACAGGTGATCTGTTGGAATTTTTCTGCTCTTCTAACAGCACTAGCTAAACACCACTTGATATCCATCAACTCAAGTTCCTCAGAACCAATCTGGTCATAATCCTCTTTGGTGAGCATCGGATTTCCAATTCTTCCAGCAACTAAGCTTTCATACGACTCTAACATAGTAACAAGTGATGCCATGTGTTGCTTAGCCATTTCTGGAGAGAGATTTTGACCATTTTGAATGTTCAATGTAACATTACATTGTAAATTTGTTGAATTCTGTCGTTGAGGACTTGGTGTTGTGAAGTTTGGATCAAAACTTGAATACGATGATGAATATCCTCCACTCTGAGTTACTGTGCTTCCATTTGTTCCGGAAGAACTATCAGCACTGAACGCAGTCTTAATCTTTGGACTTGGAGTAGTCTCAAACTTCGATCCTCTGTAGTATAGACTAACATCTTGTTGAGCATTTGGATTATTCATGATTACAGTTTTCGGAACATCTAATTCATGTTCTTCAATCTTCTGAATGAATTTTGCCAAATTCATGTTTTCAGATTTTCTCATGTGTTTTAAGATCAACAAATATGTTCCCCACTTATTCTGCGGTAATGCATCAGCAAGCTTATCAACCCATTCATCATCCTCTTTCTTGATCTCCAATCTTCTCATTTCCTGAACAAGATGACAATATCTATCAATAGTTGTTTTTGTTGATTCACCCTCAAATGCTACAAACATATCAAATGATTTCTTTAACAATGCACGTTTATTTTTTATCATATCAGCACTTCCTTTAAACTTCTGAATCAACGCCAACCAGATTGATCTCGCAGTGTCCTCATGTTGAAGCAAAACGAAAAATGTCTTCTTTTACTGCTTGTTGAAGAATGCTAATCATCATTTTCTCACTAGTGTATGTTAGTTTTTCACCATCTGAATAGTCACTAAAAGCTTTTTCATTCCCACGTTCATCTTTCAGTTTAACATAATCTACATCTAATGAACACCATGCATCAAACTTATATGCTTGCACCCAGTTTTCGAAACGATTTTGCCATCCTTTAAAATCTTCAATGTACATAAGCTTTGGCGGTTCTTGGTAAGTTCCTGTCTCATTTTCACTATAAACAGCTTCTGCAACTGTAGCTGGAGTAACAGGGGTAGCAAATGCATTGTAAAACTCTTCTTCCATGTTTCGATAATCAATTTTCACAAATTCTCAAAATCACAGTGTTCAAACAAAATGATATCCCAAACGAAACAGACTTTTGGTGCGAAATGAACTTGGTATGAAATGACCACCTTCAAGTGAAATGATCCACTAACAATTCATTTCGTGCGAAATGAAGATATCTTTCAAGCGAAATGATGACTTTCAAGCGAAATGATCTTGTTCAAGCGAAATAACTTTTGATTTCGTACGAAATGAGTAACTTTTCAAGCGAAATGAAGTATTTCGCGCGAAATGAAGGTTCCAAGATGTATTTCGTGCGAAATGGATGACCTGATCCAAACGAAATAGACTATTGCGCGCGAAATGCTGCTGACGTTACTCAAACGATCATGTTTTCAAGCGAAATAAACAAATCTAACAAGTTCTAGATCGATTTTAAGTCCAATTCTTTCAAGGATTCATTAAAATGGTGTTTCGCTTATGATGAGTGAAATTCAAGTCATTTTGACCGTTAAATTTTGAAAATAAGGTGTAGAAGTCAGAAATTATGATGAAATCAAGCTGATTTGGCAAGAACTCTTCCTCCTGAGCTCTAATACCACTTGTAGGATCGTTATACGACCAATACGAGTTGATCAGAAGACTCTTAATCAATATGAAAGGCGGAAACAGACATATTGATGTAGAATCAGCTTGATTTGAACAGATATTCACTTATAATGTCTTGTATATTGATATAACAGCAATTTACAATCAGTAGACACGTCGGCAGCAGTTCAGTACCGGAATCAGGAACGTTACAAATGACTTGGCACATCTCCTATTTATAGACTTGGAATTTCGTACGAAATGACCAGGGTTCATTTCGTGCGAAATAGCTAACTGCTATTTCGTACGAAATGGCTCTTTGTCATTTCGTGCGAAATGACATTTCCTATATGTTTCTCGTTTTTCGTGCCCTGATCAATCTAACCAAATGTAAGACTCGATACAAGACGAAGTTGACAGACATATGCACCAACATAATCTTCATTGCTTCATTAAAATTAACAAGGCGGTCTCTTTGCTTCGTCCACTAGAACTATTTGTGTATGCATTCTATTGGTAGTTAACAACGCTAATGAGGCGCCATCAGAAGAAGTACCCAAATATTCGGTCGAATAATGGCCAATAAGAAACAAATCTGTAAAATTAAACAATATCGATTGCTATAACAGGATGGATGTGACACACACGGATAGATAATATCTGATTGTTTTAGTTTTTTTCTGACTGTTTCAGTTATGTTTCAATAAATAATAACTGATTGAGAAGCACTAAATTAACAACGGTTCTCCAATTCCAGATCAATAATGTAAGGAGAAGCGTTGAGATAACGGACATCCATCAAGCTAATAAAGAAAACTTGTGTTTCCCATAGTTACAAACGATTGCGGTTTGTATTTCGCATAGCCACCGTTTCCGTAGTAAAAAACGGTTGCAGTTTGCACATTCAATCTTCAATACTTCATTAAAATACCACTAGTAGACGAACCCGACACGTCTTCATGTTACGGATAATGTTCTCGAAATTGAAGGAAAAGGAGTAAAAAAGATGAATTAAGGCGTGCATTGTTTAAATCTGAATCAGTTGTTAGGGTTCCGTTTCTTCATGCTCCAACTAAACCCTTGAACATTCAATATTCACAGTTGCATTTGGAACAAGAAGTCCAACAATCCGTTTATTATCTGTTGTTGTCTAAACAATATGAAAACACGCAACGAATTCGACAACTATTGCGGTTTGCAGATTCAATCTTCATTGCTTCACTAAAATTAACAAGGCGGTTTCTTTGTTGCGTACTGATTATTGAAAAGATTTGTTGAAATCGAAGAAAAGAGTAAAAAAGATAAATTGAGGCGTACATTTGGAACAAGAATTCCAACAATCCGTTCATTATCTGTTGTTGTCTAAAACAATATGAATGCACGCAACGAATTTGACATCTATGAATAACAAACTGTGGAGAACTTGTTTGCGTTATCCTTTAACATAAGCTAAAATAGGAAAAATACGTTAAAATACGCTAAAATACGTTAAAATACGCTAAAATACATTAAAATACGCTAAAATACGTTAAAATACGCTAAAATACGCTAAAATACATTAAAATACGTTAAAATACCCTAAAAATACGCTAAAATATGATAAAATACGTTAAAATAAGCTAAAATATGCTAAAATACGCTAAAATACGTAAAAATACTATTAAATACGCAACAATATGTTAGAATACGTCAAAATACGCAAAAATACGTCAAAGTACGCGACTAACGATATTTACACACACGTATACATATAACACGACACTATGGAGTCCAAGTGGATTTCAAACAAAACTGTACGTAATCATGGAATATGATATTCGCACACAACCAAACGGCACCGAAACGACTTATGTTGAAGGTATACGTCATAAAACGACAAAATATACGAAAGTTCGGCAAAAAAACGAGACGTATACGTGTCGAACCGAGGGAAACACGATAAAACTAAATTTTAAATAATGCCATATACGATCGTATAGGCCTATTTCGTATCGTATATCAGCTTAATACGCATCGTATAGGCCTATACGATTCGTATTAAACTTTGAATTTTCTAATAAATACCCATGAATTTATCAGAAAAACAGGGGTATTTCAGTAAATTCATCGATTAATACGCATCGTATAGGCCTATACGATGCGTATTGAACAATAAATTTCTCAAAAATGTTTTTCAAATCAAGGGTTCCATCATTACAACCACTTGTTTTCAACGGGGATGTAATGCAATGATTCCTCTCAATTGAATAGACAGACACTTGCTTCATAGGACTCACTTGAATCGTCTCGGAAGTACTGAACAACAGAAATAACAGCTTCGGTTTCATCAGCTGCATCGTTTACCGTGGAATGCATCCTTATTTTTGTAAATCGCACAAACAGGCATGCCTTGAACGAGTCTAGAACACTCGTAATCCTCAACCGGCTTTGAAACCGGACGAAATCTATTAAGAAACTGTTCGATTTCACGGTGAGTGGAGAAATTAGCGACGGAGAAACTGAATCGTCTCGGAAGTACTGAACAACAGAAATAACAGCTTCGGAATCAATTAATAGCACGATAAGAAGGATGAGATATCGGCAGTTAGCTCGAAGAAGTTTATCTCAATCAGGTGTTCCAATAGATTCTCCCTTTTAACAATGTCCTGTTAATTGTTTCAGATGACATGCTTGGTAACAAAGAGGAACACTTTCTTCTGTTTTATTTTTTCTACGTTTAAAAAGGTTTGACCACCTCACGACTGTAATAAAACGGAACATAATCCCAGATTGTCTAGAGAAGCACTTTTATCATGTGTCATACGTTACGAGATTATTCGAGAATTAGAAAAGGAGAAAATACGGAACGATAAGGGTGCTGGTCTTTTTGTAACACCCCGTGTTTCGAAAGTCAAAGTCAAAGTCAAGATTGAGGTCAAAGGGAGACAAGATTGCTAGTTGCGATCTGTCACTCCTTGCTCAATTCCTGTTTTGACTTCTTTGACTCATAGATAGTCTAATTTATACTTAACGTTAGTTGTATTATGTGGAGTATCTATCAATAATCGAGGTTTAATCGATATTTATCGCTATTTATCGCATATGCTATCGCTTTGTCGCAATCTCGCTCGCAGCTCGAATTAAACGCTTTGAATGCTATTATGTGTGTGTGTGCCTTATGTGTTACTTGTGCATGTTTATTTATGCTTATGTGTGGTGATTAATCGAAACGCAATCGAAACTCGAATCGCAATCGAATCCCAAACGCTAAACGTAAGATAGAATCATCCTATTTCACCGATGATTATATGTTAGATATAGTAGTTGGGATTAAAAGTAATTTGAATAAGGAACTCTATCGCATTCGTATCGCTCGCAAACGCAATCGAAACAGCAAAACTCGTCGCACCGGACACTCAAACCAACTAGCCAATCGATCAGGCGACTAGCCGATCGACCAGCCGTTCGATTGAGCTACAGCTCGATCGATCAGCCAGTAGACCGGGCTACCACCCGATCGACCAGCCCCTTTCCACTTTGGGTAACCCTATAAATACCCCCTGTCCACATCAAACTTTCCACTTTTGCTCTCTGACGTCCGACCAACGCTTCAACCTTGCTTTTTCTCCGATTTCTCTCAATTCCGGTAAGATCTCAACCTAAATCTTGTACATCTTTGATCTACACTTGATTCTACACCTTTCTACCTTTTAGAACTTAACTTTTAACCGTGAAATCACTAGATTTGAGGGGTTCTAGGATGATGTCATCATGGTGTTCTTGAAGAACTTCATGTTTTGGCCTCAATCCACCGAGAACAACTTAGATCTAACCGATTTCCACATAAACAAACAAAGATCTTTCACAGATCTAAATATATTCACGGTAAAAAGGATTGAAAGACGGTTTCCAACTTTCTTTCAACTCTTTTACACTCACTAAAAGTGTCCAACCAATCGGATTGTTGTCCGATCGAACGTTCGTCCGATCGACCAACCTGAAGGGTAGAGATACTTCTATGTTTTCTAAAGGAGGAAACAATCCACTCGAAAGGTCACCCGTTCGGATGACCATCCGAGCGGACTATCACTCGAACGACCAACTGTCCGCTCGGACTGCCATCCGATTGAACTGTTGTCCGACCCACTTGTACTTGTATCGTTTTACGTGTCGCTCATCGTTATGCTATCGTTCTGATCAGGCTGATCCTACTCTCTAGCGCTCCCTTCAATCCACCAATCGTTCTGAGTATACTCGATCCCTTTTTGCTTTACGCCCTTTTGGGTGTTACATACGTTACCTATTCTAAATCACATCGAACACACTATGCAATACTTTAACGCTAACCATTACCGCATGTTATACGTGACTTAATGAATGCTTGTTTGTAATGGTTACACATGGAATGCTGTCTACCTACCTTAGCAACGATAGTACTATAGTTTGGACTCAGCACCTGTTCACTCAGGGGTTGTTAAGGACAACTAGTTACATGGCTCATAGTGGTGAGTGTGTATCGCGAACTGCCTCTGTAGGATCGAGTTGTCGACCGAAACGAGTGGATCAGAGGTGTTCTACACAATATGAAAGGCGGAAACAGACATATTGTGTGTGATTCAGCTAGAATATTACTTTAAACTGTCTTTTGATTGATATCTGAACAATTACAGGTCTGTAGACACTTCGACAGAGCTTCGCCGTCGGAAAACCCAAATCTAATTCCGTTCCAAATGAACCGGAACTACTCCTATTTATAGACTCACCTAATTCCGCTTCAACAGCTCAACCGGAATTACTTACAAATGGAAATACAGACTCAAGCGGAATTACAATGTAATTCCGCACGGAATTACAATGTAATTCCGCACGGAATTACAATGTAATTCCGCACGGAATTACTTAATAGCCCTTTCAAGCGGAATTAGACAATACAAGCGCAATTAACTTTTGTCTTGATTTCTCGATCTTTGTGCCATAAACAATGCAAGACTCGATACAAGACGAAATCGACAGACGTATGCACCAACAGCCTCGGGCAGTCAACCCACATTCATTGGTATCGATAGGTTCATGTCGATAACTAACATGCCTCATTTCACACTGTGTACGTGCTGGTTATGCGCAATCTATTTCAAACTCTATTATATATATTAAACTTGTATGCTCACCTTTACACTATGTGTATTGACTTTTACTTTAACATATATGACAGGTGCTTAGGATGCTTATTTGCTTACTTTGCTGTGAAATCGAGGCTAGGAAAGACCTAGGTCAACAATAAACAATTGTCTGTAATAAAAATCCGAGTTGTTGGAACAGAACAATTTGACTAAGATCTTTTTTGTAATAATTGTATTATCATTTATGACATGGTATGGGACGTGTTGCTTTAAATAATTGGTAAATATAGTTGTTATGGAAACTTCTGGACAATCTGTTTCGCTCAGTGCCGCGCCCCGATGATTCCGCCATCGGTTGGGGTGTGACAAATTGGTATCAGAGCCATAACTATAGTGAATTAGGCAACACTCGACCTAGTCCGGGTCGATGTCTTAGAAATGACCTAGTCTATAGTTAGGTACCAACAGACCGACTTGTGCGTACCTTTAGGGGTGCTGTACAAACTTACTTGCTATACCCTTCTTTTCTCGCCACGCTACACCGCACTCCATCTTTTCAAAATGAACTGGTAATAAGGTCGAGATTAGGTGTGAAAGCCGCAAACTCTAGACTAAATTGCTAGATCGACCCGCATTTTATCTATGAACACGGGAAACTGCGTTGAATCAGGAGTGAAATCCATACTTTAACGTAGAATTTTCGTCTCTATTTTCATCAAAATAGGGACAAAGTTGTTAAGTCAGGGGTGAAACCCGAACCTTGACGACTTGTTCCGATCTCAATTTGGTTTTACAAAACTCTCACCAAAGTCTCGACGGACTCCAACGACTTGAGTTCGCACTGTAACTGAAAGGATGCGTGCCGATTTCCCGGATTCGAGGCGACAGCACAGTCCCGAAGATCCAAAGTATGAACTAAAGTCCTTGTGAATAGTCGGATCACTTTGGATAGTCGATGTCCATCTAGCCGCAGACAATCTATTTCTCGATTTTCTTACATGTTTCGATTCTGAGCTCGCTACTGCCGACTCTGGTGATTGTCAATTTTATGTGAATATTACGTGTTTTATGTGATTTATCTATGTGTTTTGATTTTCGGTGATTTATTCGCTTTCGCATTCGCTTTGATCGACACACACGACTCACGCTGCACTTTTATCTCAAAACGCAGACAAATCGCTATCACATGAGGAACGACTTTATGCCATATTGTTTGCTATACTATTATATGCTTATACTATACTACTCGCTATGTTATTCGCGATCGTTATTCTCGAACGTGCGTAGGCTTTAAATGATAGGTTTCTGTATTCTGACAGCTTCCCGTGATTATATGCTTATGTGTTTCTGTGTTTATGTGTCCTACGTGCTTATGTGCTCCTGTGTTTATGTGAATACGTGTTTCTGTGTCTATGTGCTTGTGTGATTACGTAAACGTGTTCCTGAGCCTTAGTAGTATTAGGGTTGTGAGGTGAGATTCGACTACGTTGTGTCTGAAACCCATGGCGATGTCTGTTGCAGACAATGTCGTCATCTGGACCATCATCTGGACCCCGTCACCCATGAGTTACCCGCCAAGAACAGAGAGACAAACGCCTCGCTGCCATGGTTGCCAAGCAAGTAGCAAAGACTGTTCCTCAGATCGTGAGTGAACTGTACGAAAACATGAGCAAATCATCCGAAGAGTCCAAGACCGAAGCTCCCAAGGCTACCCCTAAAGCTGCTTTCAGCTTCAAACAGTTCAAGGCAAGCGGACCGAAAGAGTTCACTGGAGAAGATGGCCCTACAGCCTTGTTTCAATGGTTCGACTCGATCGAAGTCACTTTGCGTCAGAGTGGATGTCCTGACAATCTCCGCACCCTGAATGCTACCGGCGTCTTCCAGTCCCGCACATTAGACTAGTGGACGGCCGAGAGGAACAAGCATGGAAATGATGCAGCCTATGGCCGGGATCAGTTGAAGAACGTTATGCTCGAAGAGTTCTGCCCTCCCCATGAGCGCCAAAAGCTGGAGGATGAATTCTGGCATCTGAAGCAGAAAGATGGTGACAACGCTGCCCTGACTGCTCGCTTCAAACAGCTCAGCATTATCTGTCCTGACCAGGTGAAGACTACTGACATGACGATCAAGAAGTACATCCGCGCTCTACCAGATTGTGTTGCAGATTTCGTGCATGCTTCCAAGCCAGCTACAATCGAATAAACTTACTTGCTTGCCGCTGAAATCAACGACAAGCGGGTAAAAGCTGGTTTTTGGGATAAAGCTTCAAAGAACCTGCACCAAGCTACCACTGCACCAACTGCCGACACCACCGCCACCGCATCGCAGTCGTCGAAGTCCTCTCGTCGCAAGAGGAAGAACAACAACAACAACAGCAGCTCCAGCAATAAGAACTGTGCTGTCACTACCGCTGCTCCACTTCAAGCGGTACCAGCTCAGCAACAATAACACCGATCAGCTCCAGCTCCAATCACCTATGCACCGCCTGCAAAGCGTGCATACACAGGTCCTCACCCTGCCTGCCCAACATGCACCTATCATCACCTGATGGGTCTAGCTTGCCGTTTTTGCGCGCAATGCAATATGTACGGCCACTTCACTGCGAACTGCCGTACTGGTCCCCGTCAAGCACCAGCTCAAGCCATTGCTCATCAAGCTCTGCTCCCAACCCCTCAAGGCCAACAAGCGGCTCAGGCACCCGCGGTTAACGCCAGAGTCTGCTTTACATGTGGTGATCCCAACCACTTTGCGAACATGTGCACAAACAGGGTTGTGAAACAAGAGCCCCAGCAGCAGCCTCAGCAACAGCAGCAGCAACAGCCTCAACAGCAACAACAACAAGCCGTCCGCGCCAGAACTTTCAACATCAACACGCTCCAAGCACAAGCCGACAACAATGTGGTTAATGGTACGTTTCTCGTGAACGGTATTTATGGGTCGTGTTTATTTGATACTGGAGCCGATAACTGTTTTGTGTCGTTTGAATTCGAGAAGCTCATTAATCGTAAGCGCTCCCATCCATCCTCAACGTTCGATGTCGAAGTCGCCACCGGAAGAACCGTCGCTGTCAATTCTGTTCTTCGTGATTGTACTCTTGAGCTCAACAATCACATCTTCCCGATTGATCTCATTCCGATGCAGCTCGGAAGTTTTGACATCATAGTAGGCATGGAATTTCTTCACAAAAACCATGCTGAAGTTGTGTGCTTTGATAAGATGATTCGATTCGTGCTCGCTAGCGATGATATTTTGTGTGTTTATGGTGAAACTCCTTCGAAAGGCTTAAGCTTATGTCGTGTGTTCAAGCTAGCAAGTGTCTCCGCAAGGAATACAGAGCTTTCTTGGCTAACATTGTAGTAGCGGAGAAGGAAAAGAGAGGCAATCCGGGAGTAAACAACGTCCCCGTGGTATGTGAATTTCCAAATGTGTTCCCCGAAGACCTTCCAGGTCTGCCGCCAAGTCGTGATATCGACTTTCGCATCGACCTCATTCCTTGAGCCAACTCTATTGCTAGAGCTCCTTATCGACTCGCTCCGTCCGAAATACGGGAACTCTCGAGTCAACTCCAAGAATTTCTTGATAAAGGCTTCATTCGCCCGAGCACCTCTCCATGGGGCACACCAGTCCTTTTCGTCAAAAAGAAGGACGGGTCGTTCCGGATGTGCATCGACTATCGGGAGTTGAATAGGTTAACAATCAGGAATCGTTATCCCCTGCCTCGAATTGATGATTTGTTTGATCAGCTACAAGGTGCTACATGTTTCTCGAAGATCGATTTACGTTCAGGCTATCACCAGCTACGCATTCAAGAGGAGGATATTCCCAAAACCGCTTTTCGCACTCGATACGGCCACTATGAGTTCGTTGTTATGCCTTTTGGTTTAACCAACGCACCCGCGGTTTTTATGGATCTGATGAATCGGGTGTGTAAACCATTCCTTGACCGTTTCGTCATTGTATTCATCGATGATATCCTGATCTATTCCAAGTCGAAAGCCGAACACGCGCAACATCTATGTTTGGTTCTCGAGCTACTCCAAGGGAATCGACTCTATGCCAAGTTCTCTAAGTGCGAATTTTGGCTGGAGGAGGTTCAATTCCTCGGTCACATTGTCAATAGTCAATGTATTCATGTCGATCCTGCGAAGATTGAAGCAGTTAAGAGTTGGGTTACGCCGAAGAACCCGTCTGAAGTCCGTTCTTTTCTCGGACTAGCGGGCTATTATCGTCGATTTATCGAAGGATTCTCTAAAATCGTTGTGCCGCTTACCGCCCTCACGCATAAAGACAAGCCTTTTGTTTGGGGAACTGAACAAGAGTCTGCTTTCCAAACTCTCAAGCACATGCTTTGCAATGCTCCCGTCCTTACGTTACCCGACGGAAACGACGACTTTATCGTCTATTGCGATGCCTCGAACCTTGGTCTTGGTTGTGTTCTCATGCAACGAGACAAGGTTATCGCTTACGCATCTCGTCAGCTCAAGATCCACGAGAAGAACTATACAACCCATGACCTCGAGCTAGGCGCAGCTGTTTTTGCGTTAAAGATTTGGCGACATTACCTTTATGGTACCAAGTGTACGATCTTCACCGATCATAGGAGCCTACAACATATCTTTGATCAGAAAGAACTTAATATTTGTCACGGCCCCCGACCCGGTTTGACCCGTTTCCGGAGCCGCGGGACAGAAACCCCGTGATATTTGTTTAATTGAGTTTCGCAGCGGAAAATTTTGAACATCAGGATCGTTGTAAAGCTAAATTTTTCCCGATTATTTTTATTTCACAATTCGGGATAAAACCCCGATAATTTACAATACATAAGTTTAGTGATAAATTCTTATTTTAAAACATCTTTATTCATTTTATATTGAGCCACTATTTTAAGCTTGAAATGCTCCTCAGCACTTTTCCTGATTTACAGCAGATCACCTGAAACATGTTTGAAAAAGATTTTGTCAGCGGGGAAATACTGAGTGAATCATTCATTTTACTGAAAATGACACATTTGTTATAATTCACAGTATTAAGAGTTTTTACATATGTTTATTATCAACCAACATTTCAAGAATAGGTATTTGTCACAGACCAGCTCTGTGACTGTGGTCATATCACCATTGGCTGGCCCAATGAGTGACGTATATCACTTTCTTTTAGGCTCGCCCACCTAATGTGATTAAAACAATAATAATACTGTGCACAATACCCCACATACCGGTTGTAATTTGGTGATTACATAAACTTAATCACTGCAATTATAACTCTGAAAAATGATTTGGAGTATTGTAAAACATTTGATAAAAGAGAATGACTCACATTGCAGATTTAGTACTGACAGAATATGATTTTATCCCTGTTAACCTAATTTCACAATAATGCACACAAAACAGAGTTAGTGATCAATACAGCAGTTACGATAATTTCCTGAGATCAAATACTCGCAATGAATGACCAAGTGCAATACTTCAACTCATTTATCAAAATGACAAACGACAAAGTATAGTACTTCAACTCATTATCGAATTATCGACAACGACAAAGTACAATGCTTCAACTCATTTATCGAATTACCGACAAACGACAAAGCATAGCCCAATGTGGGCGGCACTTTAGACATTCTTTGAATGTATTGATTCCGGAAACTGAATCGTAATAGCGATCGAGTAATTACCCTGTTCTACGGCAGCGATTCGATATTAGTGTGTGTGTGTTGGACTGTTTCTGTGATAACTTGATCTACGTAACTCGGATTTACGTCGTTCCAAAGACAGAATTCAAGTCCCAACCCCCTCTATTTATACCCGAAATTTGACACCGTCGCGTAGCGCCAGGGGGTACCCCTATAGGCGTCGCGCTACGCGAGTGGTCACCCTACTTTCATAGAGTAGCCCTTCGTGCATGTAGGCTTGCTGTGTCGACAGTTTTTCAATTTTCGAATTTTACAATTAATTATGAGGATAATCGTTGGCTAGGGTTTATCCCCCTCTGAGTTTTAGGGGCCCTGATCTTGATTCTGATTGTTCTGAAATTTTTAGGGTTAGTGCAAAATTACTTGGGTTTCTTAATTAGGGTTTACTTAATAGCTAATTACCATCCTAATTATTAATTTTAATGAGAGTTGTTACATTCTCCCCACCTTAGGAAAAATCTCGTCCTCGAGATTCACTGGAATAGATGAGGGTACTTGCGCTTCATTTCTGACTCTAATTCCCAAGTGTATTCCGGTCCTCTCTTGGAATTCCATTTGACTTTGACCAATACCAGTCGTTTGTGTTTGAGAAACTTGACTTTTCTATCTTCGATCTGTAGTGGTTTCTCTATAAACTTTAATTTTTCGTTCACCTCTATATCTTGAAGAGGTACTACCAGGGATTCGTCTGATAAACATTTCTTGAGATTGGATACATGAAATACATCATGTACTCCAGCTAGTTCTTCTGGTAGTTGTAAGCGATAAGCAACTGGTCCGATTCGTTGAATCACTGGAAATGGTCCAACATATCGGGGACTCAGTTTTCCTTTCTTACCGAATCTTACCACTCCTTTCCAAGGAGATACCTTTAAAAGTACCTGGTCTCCTATTTGGAATTCAAGCGGTTTGCGACGATTGTCTGCATAACTCTTCTGGCGATCTCTAGCTGTTTTCAGTCTTTCCTTGATCTGAGTTATTTTCTCAGTAGTTTCTTGTACAATCTCAGGACCTGATAATTGACTTTCTCCTATTTCTGCCCAACATACGGGTGTTCTGCACTTGCGTCCATATAGTGCCTCGAATGGAGCGGCTTCAATACTTGAATGATAACTATTGTTATAGGAGAATTCAATTAATGGTAAATGGTTATCCCAATTACCTCCAAAGTCAATTACACATGCTCGGAGCATGTCTTCCAGAGTTTGGATTGTCCTTTCACTTTGTCCGTCAGTCTGTGGATGATATGCAGTACTCAGGTTGAGTCGGGTTCCCATTGATTCTTGGAAACTTGTCCAAAATCGGGAGGTAAAACGACTATCTCTATCCGATACAATGGAGAGCGGGACTCCATGTAAGGATACTATCTCATCCACATACAGCTTAGCTAATCTTTCCATGCTAAAGGTTTCTTTTATGGGTAGAAAATGGGCTGATTTGGTTAATCGGTCCACGATTACCCAAATTGCATCATTACCTTTTCTGGTTTTAGGCAATTTAGTAACAAAGTCCATTGTTATGAGTTCCCATTTCCATACCGGCATTTCTAATTGTTGCAGTAAGCCTGAGGGTTTCTGGTGTTCTGCTTTAACTTGTGAACAAGTTAAACACTTAGATACATATTCAGCTATGTCCTTTTTCATTCCTATCCACCAGAATTTTTCCTTAAATCTTGGTACATCTTATTGTTTCCTGGGTGTACAGTATACCTAGATTTATGAGCTTCTTCTAAGATTTTCGATCTTAAATTTCCTTGTTTAGGTACCCAAATTCTGCTTTGGTGAAATTTCCAAATTCCATCATTTCCTTGTTCTAATTCTTTTAGGTAACCTTTCATTCCTTCGGCATCGTCCTTGATTGCTGTTTTCTGGATTTCTTTCACTTGTTCCCGTAAATCTACTTGTAGATTTATTCTAAGAGCACGAACTCGCCTTTGTTTTTCATGATACTTACGACTTAAGGCATCTGCTACTACGTTGGCTTTTCCTTCGTGATATTGAATATCACAGTTGTAATCACTCAGGACTTCCATCCATCTTCTTTGTCTCATGTTTAACTCTTTTTGCCCGAATATATACCTTAAACTCTTATGATCTGTATAGACAGTAAATTTACTTCCATACAGATAATGTCTCCAAATCTTAAGGGCAAAAACTATGGCTCCTAGTTCTAAATCATGAGTCGTATAGTTTTCTTCGTGCTTTTTCAATTGTCTAGAGGCATACGCAATTACCTTCTTGCGTTGCATCAACACACATCCGTATCCTAATTTTGAAGCATCACAGTATACTTCAAAATCTTCCGTTCCTTCTGGTAAGGCTAAGATTGGCGCATTGGTTAATTTCTGCTTTAAGATTCTAAAAGCTTCTTCTTGTTTTGGTCCCCATTCAAACTTAGTGGCTTTACAGGTCAGCTTAGTTAATGGTACGGCTATCTTGGAAAAATCCTTAATAAACCGTCTATAATAACCGGCTAAACCTATAAAACTTCTAATTTCCATTGCAGTTTGTGGAACCTTCCAGTTGGTAATTGCTTCGATCTTAGCAGGATCTACGTGAATACCTTCGTGATTCACCATGTGGCCTAAGAATTGCACTTCTTGCAGCCAGAATTCGCACTTCGAGAATTTAGCGTACAATTTTTCTTTTCTTAACAAAGTTAAGAGTGCATGCAAGTGCTGACAATGCTCAACTTGACTTTTGGAATAAATGAGTATATCGTCAATGAATACGATCACAAATTTATCCAAATATGGTTTACAGATTCTGTTCATCATGTCCATGAATGCAGCTGGGGCATTGGTTAATCCGAAGGGCATGACTGTAAACTCATAATGACCATACCTAGTTCTGAAAGCAGTTTTAGGTATGTCTTCTTCTTGAACTTTCAACTGATGATATCCGGATCTTAAATCTATTTTAGAGAAATACCTAGCTCCTTGTAATTGATCGAAAAGATCATCAATCCTAGGTAATGGGTATCGATTCTTAATTGTAACTTTATTTAATTCTCTATAATCAATACACATTCTCATTG
Organism: Helianthus annuus; assembly: GCF_002127325.2. Lineage (NCBI taxonomy): Eukaryota > Viridiplantae > Streptophyta > Magnoliopsida > Asterales > Asteraceae > Helianthus > Helianthus annuus. Next base: position 136,254,226 of record NC_035441.2, read on the forward strand.
ATCCATCTTTCTTTTTCACAAATAACACTGGCGCACCCCAAGGGGATGAACTAGGTTGTATAAATCCTTTGTTTAGTAATTCATCTAATTGTTTCTTTAATTCTAGCATTTCGGTAGGAGCTAATCGATATGGTGCCTTGGCTATAGGTGTAGTTCCTGGGATTAGATGAATCCTAAATTCTACCTCTCTGTCTGGTGGTAATCCAGGTAAATCTTCTGGAAATACATCTGGGTATTCTGAGACTACAGGAATTTCCTTGAGTTCTTTTCCTTTAGCACAAATGATTATGGAAATCATATATACTATTCCTTGGTTTCGTTCTTCATTACTGATATGAACTTCAATGGTTTCCGAGGTTTATTTCCTGAAATCTTAATGACCTCTCCAGTAGGTGCTTGAATTTCTATAGAATTTCTATCACATATGATTTGAGCATGGTTGGCTATTAACCAATCCATTCCTAACACAACATCAAACTCAGCTAATTTCATAGGCAATAGGTTTGCAACAAACTTATGACCTGAAAGTTCTCTTTCTACTTTTTGCAAAACCTGATTAATTTCTATGGAATTCCCATCTGCAGTTTCGACTGTAAAGATCTGCCTAACTGTAGTTAATGGTAACTTAAGAGCTTGACAAAATGAAGTATTTATAAAACTTTGGTTCGCACCAGAGTCAAATAATACTTTTGCATAGACGTTGTGGACTAAAAACGTACCGGCGATCACATCCGGAATGAGTTCTGCTTCTTGAGTAGTCAGCTGAAATGCTCTAACATTCTTCTTAGTAGTTCCTTCAGCTGCCTTGGGTTTGTTGTCTGCTGGGTTGATTAACTTAGGACACTCTGGTTTGATATGTCCAGCTTCTCCACAATTGTAACAAATTATGGATTTCTTTCTGCAGTTTTCTTCCCGATGTCCAGTTGTTTTGCAAAAATTGCAAACTCTATTACACTTTCCAAAATGTCTCTTTTTGCAAAATTTGCATAATGGCACATTTGAGGATTGCCCTGTTCCTCTTTTCTTGAAATTACTACTATTACCCATTCTGAATCCTTGGGTAATTTTCTGAGCTAATTCCTTCTTCCTATCTTCGTCTCGTGTGCGTATCAGCTCGTCAGTTAAGGTGTTAGCTAATTCTACGGCATCGTCAATAGTGCGAGGTCTCGCAGCTTTAACGATATTGCGAATTTCACTAATTAATCCCCAAATATATCGAGAAATAAGTACTGGTTCTGGCGAAGCCAGATTAGGTACCACTTTCGCATATTCGAAGAATGTCGAAGTATAACCACGACAATCTACTCCGGTCATTCGATGATTGAGGAACTTATTTGCCATCAGTTCTTTTTCATACTCAGGACAGAATTTTCTTTCGACAAGATTCTTAAATTCTTCCCAAGTCATGGCATAAGCCTCTCGTCTTCCTTTTGCTTGTAGCACTGTGTTCCACCATTCTAGTGCTCCTTCCTTAAACAGATTTGAGGCATACATGACTTGATCTTCGTCAGCACATTTACTTATTGCAATTACTGCTTCGGTTTTCTCTAACCATCGCAGTGTTGCGGTTGCTCCTTCGTTGCCTGCAAATTCAGCGGGTTTACAAGCAAGAAATTCTTTGAAAGTGCAACCAGGCGTTGCAGCCTTTCGTTTCTTAGGGCGCTGCGTGTGCTGAGATTCATTGTCATGATTTATACGATCATTGCCCCCGTTTATACTGTTACTGAAATTATCTTCGATGGTATGTTTACTAGGAACAATATGTTGTGGATCGTTTGGATTTTTCATAGCAGCAACGAACATTGGAATTGCGTTGGCTATTCCTTGCGCAACCATATTTTCAATATCTTGTTTGGTCATATATTGATCTTCTGGGTGTTGCTCCGATTGATTAACTTCATTTACTGGTTCGTTATCGTTATTTGCCATCTGATGATAAGTTATTATGAATAATTAGCAATTAACAATTTATACAAATCATTAAACAAGTTATAACACATAAAGCCCAAAATTATCGATTTCTCGATTGCATTTCATATCAGTATAGTATGCATCAATACACACCGATATTTTACAACGTTTTATTCGTTATGTTACAACTGGTTTCACTATTTACTTTTACTATTATACAAAGATAACTTTCCCATCCTCCTAGTTGTTATTCTAGAAACGTAATTCCCTCTCATCATATTTCCAGGCAATCTGTCCCCCTATTTCCCTAATTCTATTCCCTGCATCCATCAACTCTTCACCGAAATGGCGAAGTTCAGCCAGATTTTCATTGCTCATTGGTGGATTGGGTAGGGGTTCTGGGTCGAACTGTGGAAGAAATGAGTAAGCGTTATTGATAATATTTTGAAATTGCCAATCGTTGGTCCACCATTCTTCCATTTCTACAGGTTGGTTATGGACTATTGGTTCAGTGATGGTTGGTGCAAAATTCATAGGAATTGGGTTTTCGATAGGATAGGTAAAAATACCCGGACTGGCAGGTTGCATAGTTTCACATTTTTCTAGTAAAATATCTATCTGATCCTGAAAAGTAACTCTTTTGGTTTGATTAGAACTTTCTCCAACTTCTACCTGGGTTGGGTTAGAACCTTGCCCTATTTCTATTTCTATTTCCTGAGAATACTGATTGAACTGTTCCTCCATTTGCCTAGATTCGTCATTGGCTTCAGTTTCCTGTTCTTGCGGATTAGGGTTTTCCTGGATTACAATCGCTTTTCCTTTGTCTAAAGGTTTACTAGTTTTAGGGGTTTTTGTAACTGACTTTTTCTTACGTATACGGCTTCCCCATACATAATTTTTCTTTGGCCTCCTTTTTGGTTTGGTCACTGGTGGAGTAGGGAGTTTTACAGGTTGGTCCACATCAGCAAGATATCCCGTGAATTCATGAGAAACTTCTATGTTCACTGGGTACAGATTGAGGTTCTGAAAAGCTTCAGATATCTCGTTCATGCTGTGTAGCATATATGCAAAATGCATAAAATATCAAGTTAAAACTTTGGAACAAAGTTTAACAAATAACATGGAAGTTTTATTGCACACTATTTGTACAAAATACAGGAAAACACACTCAAATTTATTTCACTTTTATTTATTTACTTATTGGGAAGTACTGCTTGCAAATTTTAGGGCATCTTTAAAGATTTGCATGTTCTGCCACAGTGGCTAGCATATATAAATTTGCCCATTTTTCATCGAGTTTATCTTCCCAAGGGGATTTCTTAAGTAACTCCAAGGTTTCCTTTTTAATTTTCTTTTCTCTGATTTGCTCCTTACTTTTCTTAATAATCATATTCCTTTTTCTAGGAGAAAGCGGATTTTCATAATTCGCTTTTTGCACAAATATTCTTTCCTCGGGAATCGTAGGGAGCCTTGAAATTTTAGTTTTAGATGAACTTCCTTTCTCGTAAATTGATCTATCTAATTTAAGATAGATATCTTGCAACTTTTGTTTACCCATACTGTAACAAATAATCAGTTAAAAGCACATAATCACATAATCACATAATAGTAATCAGGAAAATTAAGTATCGGTTAAATACTTAATTAGCTTAACTCAGTGGCTCTGATACCACCTTGTTTCTGTCACGGCCCCCGACCCGGTTTGACCCGTTTCCGGAGCCGCGGGACAGAAACCCCGTGATATTTGTTTAATTGAGTTTCGCAGCGGAAAATTTTGAACATCAGGATCGTTATAAAGCTAAATTTTTCCCGATTATTTTTATTTCACAATTCGGGATAAAACCCCGATAATTTACAATACATAAGTTTAGTGATAAATTCTTATTTTAAAACATCTTTATTCATTTTATATTGAGCCACTATTTTAAGCTTGAAATGCTCCTCAGCACTTTTCCTGATTTACAGCAGATCACCTGAAACATGTTTGAAAAAGATTTTGTCAGCGGGGAAATACTGAGTGAATCATTCATTTTACTGAAAATGACACATTTGTTATAATTCACAGTATTAAGAGTTTTTACATATGTTTATTATCAACCAACATTTCAAGAATAGGTATTTATCACAGACCAGCTCTGTGACTGTGGTCATATCACCATTGGCTGGCCCAATGAGTGACGTATATCACTTTCTTTTAGGCTCGCCCACCTAATGTGATTAAAACAATAATAATACTGTGCACAATACCCCACATACCGGTTGTAATTTGGTGATTACATAAACTTAATCACTGTAATTATAACTCTGAAAAATGATTTGGAGTATTGTAAAACATTTGATAAAAGAGAATGACTCACATTGCAGATTTAGTACTGACAGAATATGATTTTATCCCTGTTAACCTAATTTCACAATAATGCACACAAAACAGAGTTAGTGATCAATACAGCAGTTACGATAATTTCCCGAGATCAAATACTCGCAATGAATGACCAAGTGCAATACTTCAACTCATTTATCAAAATGACAAACGACAAAGTATAGTACTTCAACTCATTATCGAATTATCGACAACGACAAAGTACAATGCTTCAACTCATTTATCGAATTACCGACAAACGACAAAGCATAGCCCAATGTGGGCGGCACTTTAGACATTCTTTGAATGTATTGATTCCGGAAACTGAATCGTAATAGCGATCGAGTAATTACCCTGTTCTGCGGCAGCGATTCGATATTAGTGTGTGTGTGTTGGACTGTTTCTGTGATAACTTGATCTACGTAACTCGGATTTACGTCGTTCCAAAGACAGAATTCAAGTCCCAACCCCCTCTATTTATACCCGAAATTTGACACCGTCGCGTAGCGCGAGGGGTACCCCTATAGGCGTCGCGCTACGCGAGTGGTCACCCTACTTTCATAGAGTAGCCCTTCGTGCATGTAGGCTTGCTGTGTCGACAGTTTTTCAATTTTCGAATTTTACAATTAATTATGAGGATAATCGTTGGCTAGGGTTTATCCCCCTCTGAGTTTTAGGGGCCCTGATCCTGATTCTGATTGTTCTGAAATTTTTAGGGTTAGTGCAGAATTACTTGGGTTTCTTAATTAGGGTTTCCTTAATAGCTAATTACCATCCTAATTATTAATTTTAATGAGAGTTGTTACAATATTCATCAACGCCGATGGGTAGAACTTCTCAACGATTACGACTGTAAGATTCGATATCATCCAGGCAAAGCAAATGATGTTGCCGACGCTCTAAGCCGGCGAAGCTATCTACACAGTATTCCCAATATTCCCGCACAACATCATCTCGAAACCCTCATCCGCGAAGCCCAGCATGCGTGTTTTACCGAACGCAACCTGAAGAAAGAAAGGATTCACCACGATGGAGGCCAACTTCTTAATAAGTCGAATGGGATATTCCACTATCTGGACCACATTTGGATCCCTAAGCGGAACGATTTGCGACAGATTCTGATGGACGAAGCCCACAAATCCCGATAATCTATTCATCCCGGTGCCGATAAAATGTACCAGGACCTTCGCTATAAGTATTGGTGGCCGGATATGAAAAGGGATATCGCTCTCTACGTTAGAAAATGCCTGACTTGCTCGAAAGTTAAGGCTGAACACCAAAGACCCTCTGGCTTACTCGAGCAACCCCCGCTCCCTGTATGGAAGTGGGAGAGTATAGCCATGGACTTCATAACCAAACTTCCGCGTACGTCAGCAGGTCACGACAGCATCTCGGTTGTCGTTGACCGTTGACCAAATCAGCTCATTTTCTACCAATACGAGAAGACTACAAGGTAGAACGATTAGCCCGAATCTACGCCGATGAGATCATTTGTAATCATGGGACGCCTCACGACATCATCTCTGAATGTGATGCTCGGTTTACCTCGCGACTGTGGGAAACATTTCAAGTGGCTCTTAGTACTACGCTTAATCTGAGTACCGCATTCCATCCTCAAACCGATGGTCAGACTGAGAGGACGATTCGTACCCTTGAGGACATGCTCCGTTCGTGTGTCATAGATTTCGGTGGTAATTGGGACACTTACCTACCATTAGTCGAATTCTCGTTTAACAACAGTTATCCTTCCAGCAGTCAAATGGCACCATTTGGGGCTTTATATGGAAGACGATGTCGATCGCCTATTGTATGGCACGAGATCGGGCATTCACACTTAACCGGTCCTGAGCTATTGCAAGAAATGACTGACAAAGTTCTCCAAATTCGAGACAATCTGCTGAAAGCTCGGAGTCGTCAGAAAAGTCACGCCGATAGACGACGCAAGCCCCTTGAATTTAACGTTGGCGACTACGTACTCCTAAAGGTATCACCTTGGAAGGGTGTGGTCAGATTCGGTAAGAAAGGGAAACTAGTGCCTCGATATGTTGGACCTTTTAAGATTCTGGAAAGGATTGGAAAAGTCGCCTACAGACTCGAACTACCGAAGGAACTGAGTAACGTCCACCCGACTTTCCATGTTTCGAACCTCCGAAAGTGCCTGGCTGAGCATGATTTAATTGTACCTCTAGATGATCTTCAAATAAACGAAACACTACACTTCGTGGAGAAGCCTGTCGAGATCATGGATCGCCAAACCAAGCAGCTCAGACGCTCGCGCATTCCTATTGTGAAAGTCCGATGGGTAGGCAAACGAAGCGCAGAGTTCACTTGGGAACTCGAAAGCGACATGAAGGCGAAGTACCCGTAATTGTTTGTTACGGCTTCGGTCTAATTTCGGGACGAAATTCCCTAAGTAGGGGAGGCTGTAACACCCCGTGTTTCGAAAGTCAAAGTCAAAGTCAAGATTGTGGTCAAAGGGAGACAAGATTGCTAGTTGCGATCTGTCACTCCTTGCTCAATTCCTGTTTTGACTTCTTTGACTCGTAGATAGTCTAATTTATACTTAACGTTAGTTGTATTATGTGGAGTATCTATCAATAATCGAGGTTTAATCGATACTTATCGCTATTTATCGCATATGCTATCGCTTCATCGCAATCTCGCTCGCAGCTCGAATTAAACGCTTTGGATGCTATTATGTGTGTGTGTGCCTTATGTGTTACTTGTGCATGTTTATTTATGCTTATGTGTGGTGATTAATCGAAACGCAATCGAAACTCGAATCACAATCGAATCACAAACGCTAAACGCAAGATAGAATCATCCTATTTCACCGATGATTCTATGTTAGATATAGTAGTTGGGATTAGAAGTAATTTGAATAAGAAACTCTATCGCATTCATATCGCTCGCAAACGCAATCGAAACAGCAAAACTCGTTGCACCAGACACTCAAACCAACTGACCAATCGATCAGGCGACTAGCCGATCGACCAGCCGTTCGATCGAGCTACAGCTCGATCGATCAGCCAGTCGACCGGGCTGCCACCCGATCGACCAGCCCCTTTCCACTTTGGGTAACCCTATAAATACCCCCTGCCCACATCAAACTTTCCACTTTTGCTCTCTGACGTCCGACTAGCGCTTCAACCTTGCTTTTTCTCCGATTTCTCTCAATTCCGGTAAGATCTCAACCTAAATATTGTGCATCTTTGATCTACACTTGATTCTACACCTTTCTACCTTTTAGATCTTAACTTTTAACCGTGAAATCACTAGATTTGAGGGGTTCTAGGATGATGTCATCATGGTGTTCTTGAAGAACTTCATGTTTTGGCCTCAATCCACCGAGAACAACTTAGATCTAACCGATTTCCACATAAACAAACAAAGATCTTTCACATATCTAAACATATTCACGGTAAAAAGGATTGAAAGATGGTCTCCAACTTTCTTTCAACTCTTTTACACTCAATGCACTCAAAACCGATAGAATCGGAGCTTGCACCGACTTCCTACTCATTCTTGTGGTTATGTAGGTCCAAGATCTGGATTCTGTCCACGAGGTTTACCGATTTCGGGTTAAACATGGAACACCGTCTCGAACAGTTAACTAATCGGATTTGGGTGGTTCCTGTCCGATCAGGAGTACCAAGTATTGACGAGGTTTCTGTTGCTTAACTCGTTATCAAAACATCTCGATAAACGACAAACTATCAAAATAACCAAGTGTAAGACGAACGGGACGACCAGGACGGAATGTCGTCCGATCAGACTGTCACCCGAATGAGTTGTCACCCGATCGATCTACACCTGGATCCCACACTTAACTTGTTCCAAACTTGAAGGATGAGCATTGAATGAAGGGCTGACCAATCGGACTGCCATCCGATCGGACTACCCCTCAACCATGTAATGATCAGACTTCAACACTTAAACAATTTTCAACATGTTCAATACCAGCAGGTTGCCACCCGATCGGACTACAATCTGATCGAATAACAAACTGCTGTGAACTTGTTCTCACTAAAAGTGTCCAACCAATCGGGTTGTTTTCCGATCGAACGTTCGTCCGATCAACCGACCTGAAGGGTAGAGATACTTCTATGTTTTCTAAATGCTACAACAAAAACTTCAAAAGTCAAACCATCATACACAAACACGTCCTTCCTAAAGGAAGAAACAATCCACTCGAAAGGTCATCCGTTCGGATGACCATCCAAGCGGACTATCACTCGAACGACCAGCTGTCCAATCGGACTACCATCCGATCGAACTGTTGTCTGACCCACTTGTACTTGTATCGTTTTACGCGTCGCTCATCGTTATGCTATCGTTCTGATCAGGCTGATCCTACTCTCTAGCGCTCCCTTCAATCCACCAATCGCTGTGAGTATACTCGATCCCTTTTTGCTTTACGCACTTTTGGGTGTTACATACGTTACCTATTCTAAATCACATCGAACATACTACGCAATACTTTAACACTAACCATTACCGCATGTTATACGTGACTTAATGAATGCTTGTTTGTTATGTTTACACATGGAATGCTGTCTACCTGCCTTAGCAACGATAGTACTATAGTTTGGACTCAGCACCTGTTCACTCAGGGGTTGTGAAGGACAATTAGTTACATAGCTCATGGTGGTGAGTGTGTATCGCGAACTGCCTCGGGCAGTCAACCCACAGTCATTGTATCGATAGGTTTATGTCGATAACTAACATGCCTCATTTCACACTGTGTACGTGCTGGTTATGCGTAATCTATTTCAAACTCTATTATATCTATTAAACTTGTATGCTCATATTTACACTATGTGTATTGACTTTTACTTTAACGTATGTGATAGGTGCTTAGGATGCTTATTTGCTTACTTTGCTGTGAAATCGAGGCTAGGAAAGACCTAGGTCAACAATAAACAATTGTCTATAATAAAAATCTGAGTTGTCGGAACAGAACAATTTGACTAGATCTTTTCTGTAATAATTGTATTATCATTTATGACATGGTATAGGACGTGTTGCTTTAAATAATTGGTAAATATAGTTGTTATGGAAACTTCTGGACAATCTGTTTCGCTTAGTGCCGCGCCCCGATGATTCCGCCATCGGTTGGGGTGTGACACTTTTCTCCCACGTGTGATCCAGAGGTCGGTCTCGGGTGGGCATAAGATCTGTGGGCCCTATTTTCATGTGCCATATTAGAGTAGTATGAGTCTAAGTCCATTGTGGTTCGTGTCAGGTTTGTATTTCCCATAGCCACTGTTTCCGTAGTAAAAAACGGTTGCGGTTTTGCACATTCAATCTTCATTGCTTCATTATAATTAATAATGCGGTCTCAATTGAAGATGTAATTGCAAGACTGTTTGTCGGGCTTCCAATGCTCACACGGGGTGATAAACAACGCTGATATTAAACGGATTATTGAACCAACTACTCGAAATCCCTTTCGTTTCTCGAAATTGAACGGATTATTGAACCAAGAAAGTCATTGGACTGCCGCATATGAAGTCAAATGTGATCAAACTTGGACATCAGACGTAAATCTTGAAGAAAGATCCATGGGCGCTATTGTCGGATCTGTGACTCCATGGAAGATGTGATTAAGGTAAGCGTGTCGTGTCATGTGTCATAAAACGGAACATAATCCCAGATTGTCTAAAGAAGCGCTTTTATCATGTGTGATCCAGAGGTTGGTCTCGGGTGGGCATAAGATCCGTGGGCCCTATTGTCGGATCTATGACTCCATGGAAGATGTGATTAAGGTAAGCGTGTCGTGTCATGTGTCATAAAACGGAACATAATCCCAGATTGTCTAAAGAAGCGCTTTTATCATGTGTAATCCAGAGCTCGGTCTTGGGTGGGCATACGATTCGTGGGCCCTATTGTCGGATCTGTGACTCCAAGGAAGATATGATTAAGGTAAGCGTGCGTATCATGTGTCATAAAACGGAACATAATCTCAGATTGTCTAGAGAAGCGCTTTTATCATGTGTGATCCAAAGGTCGGTCTCGGGGTGAGTTGTGTATACAGATTTCTATTCGGTCATCTTTCCAAGCTTTTACACACGAATATGTGGTTCCCAATTTGCGGAACATAATCCCACATTGTCTAAAGAAGCGCTTTTATCATGTGTTATATTAGATGCGTATCACGTGTGAGAAACTAGCTAGGACTAGACCCCTCAAGTTGTCATTTGATAATCACACCTGTTTCCTACAATCCCTGTTTCCAACTGCTCGAAATCCCTTCCGTTTCTCGGGTTTGCATTCGACACAACACAACAAAAAATAAACTTCAAAAAATCAGTGCCTTGATACGCATCGTATAGGCCTATACGATGCGTATCAAGCCCGCCACCAGACATAACCTGCACCTGTCAGCCTGCCATGTTTTTTACTTTATTTCAATACGTATTATATAGGCCTATACGATGCATATTGAATTGAAAACGTGTGCGGATAGACAGGGGGTGTGCCATTAGAAAATCCCTTTCTTAATATATTTTTTTTTTGCGAAACCGAGTTGTGAGTATGTACAAGTAATCTAAGCATAAACGTACAAGTTATTAAAGCTAGCTCACATTTTTTTTTGTATAAAGTGACGTCATTTACAATTTTCGTTAATGTTGTTATGGCGTGCTTATTTTTATCTACATCTAGATGTAATTTTTTTATGAAACCGAGTTGTGAGTAGTAATATATAGGTAATGGAATCACAAACGTATATTGTATCAAAGCGAGATTTTTTTTTGTATAAAGTGACGTCGTTTATCTTTTTCTGTTCTTCTTATAATAAAATGCAATGTTTCTATAAAAGTTTTTTTTTTTTAAATCGAACGGTTCAAATATAATTGAATTTTTGTTCTTTATCGTGATGTACCATACCGATAGCATCCAAACAACTTCAGTACAGGTACTTGTATTCATTTTTTTTTTTGGTCTTTGATCGTTGAAAACATAGTTGTATTCACAATTGACTAATAGAGTATCCTGTTGGTATTGTAACCTATAACAAGTGCACTATTGTACTAGTAACGTGAGGCCCAAAACTTATGCTGTCCGAACAATATCAGTACTAATACAAGTATTCGTTTTTATCTCTTTTACTTGTTATATCGAGTGCCGATATCATAATAAACTAAACCGATACTGGTAAAATTTTCCCCCATACTGATCAAATTTTCCCTTTAATGCAGCCGCGGCAGCGCTAAAGAATCCACAGGCTATAAGATATTTAGTTATTTACATAAACCCATTAAAAAACTTGATTTAGCTTTGATGGATAAGGCGTGAGTCTTGGGGTCTTCAGGGTGGCCTTTATGTCTGCTTTTCAATTATTTGATATATTATTAATACTATTAATTTGTCTTTTATTGTTTTTTCTTTATAAACAAAATGTCGTTTGTTTTTTTATAATTTTTGACTTTTAGTTAAAAGAACATTTCTACTTACTTATAATAATCCTAGATTGAGCGTACTTTTTTAACTTAATGTAGCTTTAAATCAACTCTAAGAATGAAGACTGAAGGGTATCATTCAAACACTTTAGTGTGTTTGAGCCAATCATCTCATGCCATGTTAACTTCCCTCTTCACTCCCCATTTTTTACTCAAACACTAGAAATGATTCAAACACCTGGAAAGAGGTAAAAAATTTTAAAAAAAAAAATATGATTGGTTGATAGGGGTTGGGACCCACCATTCACCCCCTCTCTCTCCCACCTCTCATCTTCTTCACCGGTTCGGTGAGTATACACCGCAATTGCAAGTCCCCACTCACCGAAAAGAGGCCAGCGATCATTCCCCCAGCGGCAAACTCGGTCCCCGATCCCACTCCCCGCAATCACTCCGACCCCCCTAAGGCTGGAGGGTGTGGTATAAAGTCCATAGGGGCTTTATCAAGCCATGTCAGATCCAGATATGCCCCACGTCATATGGGATGCTTTAAAGCCCTCCCTTTAACTTGCATGCAATGGTTTAAAGCCCCTTATTAAACAAAATTAAAAAAAAAAGATTTTATTGGTTGAAAAGAGGTGGGCCACACCTCCACACCCCTTTTTTGCTCGTTAGCACGCTGGCGGAAGGGGTATCCCCCCCCCCCTTTAACGGCGGTGGTATGATGGTTGGCGCTCCGAGGCGCTATAATTGATGAGGTGGCGGGATGACGTTAAACCACACCCCCTGACCTAATCACCTGTAAGTTCTTAAATGTCGTCACACAAACAAGAGGTATGATATGAGAAACATTGTGAATAATAGAAATTTCAATGTGAAGTAGAAGATTAGGAAAATAAAATGTTTATAGGTAAGTTTTAACACAAGTTAAATAAAATGACGTTATTATAAAATGTTTTAATTCGTAGAGCATATGTTCGCTGGTTGTAAAATCTCGACTAGTCTCTAATTAGTCGCCGATTAATTACTAATCGGAGGTTCACCGATTAATGTTCGATTAGTCACCAGGCGCTCAATGGTGGTCCTATTTTGGCCAAATTTTGGCCAGATTCCGGCCAACTTTCGACCAAACCTTATAAATTTCCGTCAATTACTTAAAAAATAGTTCGATGAGTGGTTAAAACATGTCTACTTAAAAAACTACATATAATAATACACATGTGTATATATAACAAAAAATTACATATAAAAATAGTGATTCGATTAATTCCGATTAATCGCTAGTCGATACTACACTGATCAAGTAGCGCCTAACAATTCTTACAGTTCGATATCCTTTTTATAACTTTTTATAAAATAAGAGTTTGTTATATATAAACTAATTTTATATTATACAACTCACCTCGTGCATCAAAAAAGTTACAAGTTCCGACATGATTAGCCTCTAGGTGGCAATATCCATTACTATTTACCAACCAGACAAAAGAGGACAATGATTTCACATATTTTATTTTATCATAAGTTGTGAAACTAAATGATTTATATTTTGAAATTTCAACCTATGAACTTGCAGTAAACTGCAATCCAGCATTTTCTATCAGTATGGGATTAATTTTCTATTATAGACTAAAGGGTATGGGGCCGGCTGAGGCCCGGCTAAGACCGGCGCCGGTCCCCCACACCGCCCTCTGGGCTCGGCTCGGCACAACCGGCACCCCACAGCCGGGGTAGCCGGTCCTCCCTTCTTCTTCCTTCTCTCACATATACCTATACATACATACATATATATACATAAAGGGGTTCATCCCCCACCCCCTAGGTCCATCCCCTCCAAGCCACTCCTATGTGGCGCCGACGTGGCGGCCCATCCCCTTGAGGATAAGACTCTCCATACCCCTTAGTCTTATCATGAGTGAATGGCTCATATATTTAATGAAATATGACATTTTAAAATAATAAAATAAAAACGAAACATTATTTAATTTAGGTTTATTTAATGAAATATGTGTTGGAAATCTTAGTGAAAATGAGTTTTTCACTAAATATTTTGGACATCAATAATTATATTTATATATGTGTGGTATAAATAATAATTAGTGGGTTTGTGTTCTATGTGATGACAGGATCATAATAATGAATCAAACTATGTCCAAAATGGAGCTAAGATTAATAAAATATCGATGCTCGAAGTTGGGTGATTGAAGTGAATATTTCTAAACTTTGGTGACTCTGGTATAAATTCATCTTTGTCATAAATTGGTGATTTTATGACTTTTAATCTCTATTCAAGAGTCATAATGTAAGTTTTATTATGTCTTATTATTTTATTTAATATGACATTAACATGAAATTAATCCTTTTTGACTCATAATGAAGGTTTTTATTGTTATAAATATCTTTAAACAATTGAAATTAAATATGAAGTTTTAGTTTGAGTATAAAAGGAACTTATGACTCTTTGTTGGATGCAATAAAGAAAATAGAGAAAAATGAGATAAAAGAGATATATTAGAGAAAAGTTTTATAGAATTTAGAGATGAGTACTCTCTAATTCTTCCACCATCACCAACTTATATTTATTTATTTTCCCACATAAATTAGAACACCATAATACCCGATGCTATCTCGGGCGCGAGTGCCATCTCCGGCAGTACACATATGATGTGTGTAAAATGCAACATATAAAACACATCAATTAAGGCATAAAACTAACCCCTTTTAAGTACTAATGTTGGAAAAAGAGTGTTTTTGTCTTTCTTTTGTATTTTCAGGATGAAATGAGCTCAAAATCACAAAAGAAGCAAAAAGACAACTAATTCTAGCATAAATACAAGAAAAGGAATAAAAGTAGACTGCCCGGACCCTCAACGGCACCCCCCAAGGCAAAGAAGAGAAAACAGAAGACTGAACACGCCCCGTGTCCAGCGAACACGGGGCCGTGCCCAAGAAGCAGCAGAAAAGACAAACTAGTAGAAGCTTCCATTGCCCACCACGGGGCCGTGTCCAGCGGGCACGGGGGCGTGGTGAAAGTACAGCAGGCGTATTAATTGTAATTGCGAATTACAATTAATGAAGAGAGAGAGTGTCAGACGGGCACGGGGGCGTGTCCAGCGGACACGGGGCCGTGCCCAGCCTTCTGTTCAGCCTATAAATAGGGGTGCTTGGTTTCATTCCATCTCATCCCTTGGCACACCACCTCTCTCACACTTCATCCACCACCCACCACCACCATAACACCATCATCCACCACCATCATCCATTGTCCATCATAGAGTGTGTGAGTCGTCTCGGGATCCAAGATTGATCGTAAGAGTTCTTGACAATCAAGGCCATGTTTGCCTAAGTCTCTTACATCACTTGGTGAAGACAAGTGTTTAGTATAATACTTTTTATTTTTAATCTTTTGCACTTTTTATTTGGTTTTGTATTAATGACTTTAATAACTAGTTACTTATGTTGAAGGTGATCTTTCCTTATCGTTTGTCCGTGGTGTCTTGGCGTTATTTTACTGTCTATATAAAATAAAAGATTTTCACCATTCATATCTCCACGGTCTATATGGAGGTATGTTGGCTACCTGGTCGGGGGTTAAGGGAACGGTTTGGTAAGGGTCTTGCCCTTGTTCAGCGTTTAGAGGTCCTGCTTGGGACCTGGGTCAAATTTAGTAGGATCTCCTTCAATGCCCATAGGTATTGGATGGCGGGGATCCAAACTCTTTGACCCCCTCATAAGTTAACTACTATTAATACTATAACCCGGCTATTTAGGACTGTATCCCTGCTGACTCAGACTACTTAGCCGAGGGTAACGTCACCGCCGAAAGCGGGGCCTACCACAATTTGCATTAATAACTTAATTCATTATCTTTCAATAATCCGACCCTTTAGGATTGTATCCTTGCTGACTCAAACTACTGGGTTGAGGGTAACGTCGCCTTCAAAAGAGGGGCCTACTACAATAACTAAGATAATCTCTTAAACAAGTGCAAAAGTGCAAAATTAATCAAAGGTTATACTAACACACATGTCGGATCCAAGTGATTCATCTTGTCTATCTGTTTTTATTTTATTTTATTTTTCAGCATTTAGTTAGTTTTTATTTTTCTTAGTTTAAAACATTTTTTCTCACTTTTTGATTTGATTAGACGTTGAGGATAAACCGGTATTAAAAGCTCTTGTGTCCTTGGACGACCTCGGTATCTTACCAACACTATACTACGTCCACGATGGGTGCACTTGCCCATATGTGTGTTTAGTGTTAGTAAATATCGTGTTTTATAAATTTAAAACTTGGCTGAAAGTGTAAAAAGGGCTTAAATATATATCTAAAATATAACACACTTCACGCACATCAAGTTTTTGGCGCCGTTGCCGGGGACACAAGGATTTTAAGAAAGCTTAAAATCGACGGCCTAATCAGTTTTTCAAAACCTTTTCAAAACGCGCGCACATTTTTCTGCATTTTAGTTTAGTTTGCATTTACAGTAGCCTGAACACGGGGCCGTGCTCGCTGAACACGCCCCCGTGCTGCATATTTTTAGTTAGATACCCAGATACAGAGTCTGAACACGGGGTCGTGCTCACTCAACACGCCCCCGTGCTCAACGTGACCAGTAACTTTAATTAAAACGCCCAGGTACAGACCCTGACCACGGGGCCGTGTTCACCCAACACGGGGCCGTGTCCAGCTTCTGTTTCCGTCTTTATTTTTGTTTTCTGGTCCCGAGACTTAGTTGTGGTCTGTTGAGTGATTCTTATGGATCAATACTCAAGAGGCTACAACTACACCTATGATGAGGATGATTATAGGGGTAATTATTGCACTAATTGTCGTAACACACGCTCGGTTCAATATAATAACTCATATCAACCATCCAATTCATACAACCACTATGAGGAGCCCAGGTACGAGCCATCAACTTCATACACATCCTATGAAGACCAAAGGTATGAACCTCCTCCCTCATACTCATATTTTGATGAACCAAGGTATGAGCCTTCATACTCATACTTTGAAGATTCAAGGTATGAGCCACCACCTTCATACTCTTATTATGAGGAACCATGGTGTGAACAAACCACCTCATATGAGTACTATGAAGAACAAAGTTTCGACCCTTATCCATCATATACTTACAATGAAGAACAATGGTGTGAGCCATCTACTTCATATGAGAATTATGAGGAGCCAAGGATCGAACAACCGGATTCAAGCTTTGAGGATCCAAATTCTTTTTCTCTCACCGAAGTGACCAATAGGATATTAGAACACATTAAAACTATCGAACGTTACATAAAAGAATCTCGCGCAAGGGAAGAGGAATCCCGCGCAAGAGAAGAATTAAAAAATAATAACGTAGAGATAGTTGAAAATGTAAAAATGGAAGAGCAAGAAAGTGAAAAACCGACGCATGAGTTAAACAACGAAAAAGGTGAGTCCGATAATGTTAAAATTCATGAAGAGTCTAATTTTGAAGAAATTATTCTCTTGTCACCTACTTTCGAAAATCATTGTTTAGTAACCCCTCATGCCAAGTTTTTAAAAGAGTTAAACACTAGTGCTAAAATCAAAGACTTAGTAAGTGTTAAGTTAACTAATGATCAAACCTCGCTAATAAAAGAAGACCCTTTTGAAATTAACATTACACCGGTTCCATGTTTTTTTCAAAATTCATTTATTAGCAATATCACTATTGATAAAGATCTTTGTGTTAACATAATGCCTAACTACATTTTTGAAAAATTAAGTATTAGTGATTTTACTCCACTTCAAATTCCCATTTTTCTATCCGATCGAATAGTTATAAAATCAATCGGTGTAGTTGAAGATGTTTTGGTTCAAACAAATCAATTGATAGTCCCAACCGACTTCGTCATCCTTGATGACGCCCCACTAGTCTTGGGAAAACCTTTTGTACAAACTCATAAAGCTTTGAAAAACCGGAAATTCAACAATCTACCTCTTCAGTTAGGGGCATTCAAAAGGAGCATAGACCTTGAGCGTTCAATGAAATATCCTTTTGGCAATAATGACCCCCTAATTGAAGATGAAGCTGAACCACCCGATACGACTAAAGAAGAAGACCACTTTGTCGAAGAAGAAATAGCCATAGAACAAACCTTTAAGGTTCTTAATTTAGATGAGCCACAAAATAAGGTGTCTTCTAAAGACCCACCCATTGAGCTCAAAGAACTTCCTGAAGGTTTGGAATATGCTTTTCTAGGCAAAGATGGTAGTTTACCTGTAATTATTTCATCTAAATTAAGTAACGTAGAAAAAGAGAAATTAATTAGCCTACTTAAAAAACACAAAAACGCGATCGCTTGGAAGCTTGTAGATATCAAAGGAATAAGCCCTTCCATGTGCACGCACAAAATTTTAATGAATGATGACTACAAAACAGTAATTCAACCACAACGAAGAGTGAACCCCAACGTTCAAGAAGTGGTTAAGAATGAAGTCATCAAACTGCTTGACGCCGGACTAATCTACCCTATCTCCGATAGCCTGTGGGTAAGTCCCGTTCAAGTAGTCCCAAAGAAAGGAGGTATGACGGTAATAACTAATGAGAAAAATGAATTAATACCAACAAGAACCGTCACAGGATGGAGAGTTTGTATAGATTATAGGCGATTAAATGAAGCAACCAGGAAAGACCACTTTCCTTTACCCTTCATTGATCAAATGTTAGAAAGATTATCCGGTCATAAATTTTATTGTTTCTTAGATGGTTTTTCAGGTTACTTTCAGATACCGATAGCACCAGAAGACCAAGAGAAAACGACTTTCACATGTCCCTACGGAACTTTCGCATATCGACGCATGCCATTCGGTCTATGTAATGCGCCTGCAACATTCCAACGTTGTATGGTGGCCATTTTCCATGATATGATAGAAAAGACAATGGAAGTCTTCATGGACGACTTTTCCATCTTTGGAGACTCATATGACCAATGCCTCGATAATCTTGAACGAATGCTATCCCGATGTGAGGAAACTAACCTCGCCCTTAACTGGGAAAAATGCCATTTCATGGTAACAGAGGGAATAGTACTCGGTCACAAAATCTCAAGCGAAGGAATGGAAGTTGATCGAGCAAAAATAGAAACTATTTCTCGATTACCTCCTCCATCCTCCGTACGAGCGATCAGAAGTTTCCTAGGACATGCCGGATTTTATAGAAGGTTTATCAAGGACTTTTCAAAATTTCAAGGCCTCTAACAAAATTACTTGAAAAAGATGCACCCTTCATCTTTGACAAGGAATGCAATCAAGCATTTCTAACCCTCAAGGAAATGCTAGTCAATGCACCTATCATGATAGCGCCAGATTGGAAATTTCCTTTCGAAATCATGTGTGATGCAAGTGACTTTGCTGTTGGAGCAGTCTTGGGACAAAGAAAAGAAAAGCATTTCCACCCAATTTATTATGCTAGTAAAACTCTTAATGATGCACAAGAAAATTATACAACTACAGAAAAAGAATTACTAGCAGTGGTATTTGCTTTTGATAAATTTCGTTCTTATCTTGTTCTTTCTAAAACAGTAGTCTATACAGACCATGTAGCCATTAGGTACCTCTTCAAGAAACAAGACGCAAAACCCCGTTTGATCAGATGGATTCTACTCCTCCAAGAATTCGACATCGAAATCAAGGACAAAAGAGGAGCAGAAAACACTGCTGCAGATCATCTCTCACGCTTAGAAGACCCAGCTTGGGAAACAACCAGAGACGAGCAAATTAACGAGAAATTTCCCACGGAATCCTTGGAAATGATGGAGAGTAGACAAGAGCCATGGTATGCCGACTACGCTAATTTCCTAGCTAGCGGTATAGTCACCAAAGGATGGCCACATCATCAAAGAAAGAAATTCTTTGCTGATGTAAGGCATTACTTTTGGGAAGACCCCTATCTTTTCAAAATGTGTGCCGACCAGCTCATCCGAAGGTGTGTCCATGGTAATGAAGCACGAAGAATTCTCCGTCATTGTCATGAAGGTCCATACGGAGGACATCATGGTGCCGCAAGTACCGCACGAAAGGTATTTGATTCAGGATTTTACTGGCCAACCATTTACAAGGATGCACAAAACCTTGTAAAGACATGTGATGCCTGCCAAAGATCAGGTAATATCTCTTCCAAAAACGAAATGCCTCAAAATGGCATTCTCGTCTGTGAAATCTTTGATGTGTGGGGACTCGATTTCATGGGACCTTTCCCACCTTCAAAAGGAAACAAATGTATACTTGTGGCAGTCGATTACTTGTCTAAATGGGCGGAGGCCGAGGCTCTTCCAACAAATGATGGAAGAGTAGTGGTAAAATTTTTGAAAAAACTGTTTTCTCGCTTCGGGACACCAAAGGCTTTAATAAGTGATAGAGGTACCCATTTTTGCAATCATCAACTCGAGAAAATATTAACAAGGTATGGGGTCTATCACCGGGTCTCAACAGCATATCACCCTCAAACAAATGGGCAAGCCGAAGTGACTAATCGAGGTTTAAAACGAATACTTGAAAAAACCGTAGGAATAAATAAAAAAGAATGGGCCGACAAATTAGACGACGCTTTATGGGCTTTCCGAACTGCTTATAAAACCACTATAGGCACAACCCCATATAAACTTGTCTATGGAAAAAGTTGTCACTTGCCAGTAGAAATAGCTCACAAAGCCTACTGGGCAATAAAAAACGTGAACTTAGATTTAGAAAATGCCGGTAAAAATCGATTTTGTCAAATAAATGAATTAGACGAGCTAAGGAATTATGCATATTCTAACTCCGAAATTTACAAAGAAAGAATGAAAAATCTACATGATAAATATATTAAATCTAATGAATTTCGGGTAGGAGATCAAATTCTATTGTTTAATTCACGACTTCGATTATTTCCTGGTAAGCTAAAATCTAGGTGGTCAGGACCTTTTTCCGTCACCCATGTTTTTCCACACGGTGCAGTAGAAATTAAAACTCGAAATGGGATACCATTTAAAGTCAATGGCCAACGGCTAAAACTCTACCGAGGATCCATTGAGGATGAGGAAGAGGAGATCTCACTTCAAACGGTTAACGAATAAACTCATACCCGACATGTTACAGGTAAGTGTACGTTTAAAAACCGGTAATTCTTCTAGCCATTTTCGGAAATAAGGGGCATGCACACAAGCACAAAAAAAATCAAAAACTTTGCTCGGCACGGGGCCGTGTCGAGGCAACTGTCGGGATAAAACCCTCTTTTCCTATCAGTTACATCATTCCACACGCCCCGTATAGCCGAAAACGCTCTGGTTCCAGGCGATTTTCCGCAGTTTTCCGACGTCACTACCGAGTTTAACAACATCAAGGTATGATTCTATCATCTTTAGTAGTTAGATTAGTTACTTGCATGTAGTTAAAACATCAAAAATTGGGGAAAAATCTAGGGTTCTTCATGTTCATCCAGCTCGAACTCAAAATTTTTGATGAAATCTGTTAGTAGTAGTTTAGATTAGTATAGTAGGAAGTAAATAAACATGTATTGTTGATAGATTCGTTCGATTTCCAACTAAAACCCCAAACCCTTGTTCTTGAACCGAAAAACACGAAATTGAAAGGGTAAACGGTTTGTTTTGGGAAAAACGACACTTAGGGTTTCATTTTCGGGGGAAACCGCTACTATTGGGCTAAAAATTTTCAGGTTTTCGAAATCGGGACGAAAAATGAACTTTTTGGGTTACAGACACCTGGACACGGGGCCGTGTCCACTGAACACGGGGCCGTGTCCAGCCCACTGTTTGCAGTTTCACTCCAAATATCCTTGTTTCGTACTAACTTTTGATGTATTCTTTCAGATGTCAAAATTCACGAGGTTCAACGCAAGCGAACTTGACGCTAGGGCACGGTATGAGATACTACAAACAAGACCGGAGGAGTACCCTAGGCGGGCATGTACCGACTTGTTGACCATGGTGAATCAACTTGACCGATTCAACAACATCGTGAGAGGTCCTCTGGCAGTTGCATTGAACACCCGGCTTCGGTCGGTGCATCAATGCACAATGGAGTTTTACAGTACTTTCATTTTCAACTCGAGGTGTGACCCGTTTGACAATGAGGGGGTCACATTCCAATGTGGAGGGACCACGTACTCAATCTCCATGGCACAGTTTGGATCTATCATAGGGCTATATGGTGAAGAGGAATCTGTCACACCCCGGCCGCGTGTAACATGCAACCGCGGCGGAAACGCCGGGGAGTGTCGTGGACAGAATTAAATTGTTTCATAACCATGGCATACAAGTTGTATTTTATTTATAAACAAAGGTGTTACATTGTCTTGGAAAGAGAGTACGGAAATCAAAACATAATTAAGCTAGTTCAAACTTCATTTTTAGGCTCTAAGGCACAGGTCCGCCCTAGAATCATGATCATCGTCCTATGGAATAGCTCCTGAAAACACATGTGAAAGTAGGTACGTCAGCATAAAAATGCCTGTGAGATACATAGGTTTTGTGAAAATGGGATTCATGACTTGTGTTTAAAGAAATGTTTAATAACAGTCAGTCATGAACCTTGTAATTTGTTTTGCTTTGTAAACCATTTGAAAAACGATAACATCAATCGATATGTATAGATAAGTGCAAGGTTAAACGAATAACCAAGTAAGATGAGTTGAATAAGATAAGTTGTTTGTGAAAATAATGTCTTGTGAAGAATATGTTCTCATGTTGAGCTCTTTTTGATTGAAGATATGCTGAAGACTTTTGTGGTCTGTGAAAACCACACATTTTGTACCATACAAGTAGTGTCTCCAGATTTTGAGAGCGAAGACAACTGCACCCAACTCAAGATCATGAGTGGTGTAGTTCTTCTCATGTATCTTCAACTGCCTTGATGCGTATGCTATGACTTTGTTTCTTTGCATCAGGACGCAGCCAAGTCCTAATTTAGATGCGTCGCAATAAACGACGAAATCATCGTTGCCCTCAGGCAATGTTAGGACAGGCGCGTCGCAAAGCTTTTGTTTCAAAGTCTGAAACGCTTCCTCTTGTTTGACTCCCCAATCAAATGGCTTGTTCTTCTGAGTTAGAGCAGTTAGAGGAACTGCAATCTTCGAGAAATTTTCTATGAAGCGGCGGTAATAACCCGCTAGACCAAGAAAAGAACGAACTTCAGTAGGGGTAGTAGGTGTATCCCAATCCTTAATCGCGCTGATCTTGGAGGGATCTACATGAATACCTTGTTCGTTGACAATATGTCCTAAGAATTGAACCTCTTTAAGCCAGAATTCACACTTGGAGAATTTGGCGAAAAGTTGTTCTTTCTTTAGGAGTTCCAAAGTAAGACGGAGATGTTGCTCATGATCAGCTCGCGTCTTAGAATATATCAAAATATCGTCAATGAAAACAATGATGAACTTATCTAAATAAGGCTTGCAGACCCTATTCATTAAGTCCATGAAAACAGCAGGAGCATTAGTCAAACCGAATGGCATGACTGTGAACTCGTAATGTCCATAACGAGTACGGAACACTGTCTTGGGAATGTCTTCTTCATGTACACGAAGCTGATGATATCCAGATCGTAGATCAATCTTTGAAAAGTAAGATGCGCCTTGTAATTGATCGAAGAGATCATCAATGCGAGGTAGGGGATATCGATTCTTTATGGTAAGCTTGTTAAGCTCACGATAATCGATACACATCCTAAAAGATCCATCCTTCTTCTTTACAAAGAGAACGGGAGCACCCCAAGGTGAAAAGCTAGGACGGATAAAACCTTTGTCGGAGAGTTCCTGCAGCTGTTTAGACAACTCTTGCATCTCGGACGGTGCAAGACGATATGGAGCTCTGGCAACGGGATTTGCACCAGGTACGAGATCAATACGGAACTCGACTTGGCGTGCTGGAGGTAGACCAGGTAAGTCTTCAGGGAATACTTCGGAATAATCCCGAACGACAGGAATATCTGAAATAGACTTACCCTTGCCTTTATCTGCTGTAACATGTGCTAAGAAAGCCACATAGTGCTTTCGCAGATACTTCCATGCTTTAAAACAAGACATGAGTTTGAGACCACCGGCAGGCTTCTCACCACGAACTTGTAGGATCTCGCCTGTCGACAGCGGTATACGAACAATCTTCTCAGAACATACTATCTCTGCGCGATGCTTAGATAACCAATCCATTCCCACAATAACATCGAAGCTTCCAAGTTGCATTGGCGTGAGGTCAATAGGAAAAATATGGTCGTTAAGGTTCAACTGGCAGTTGCGCAGAACAGAATTTAGAACAATGGGTTCACCACTGGCAACCTCTACTGTCAAAGGTTTACCTAGTTTCGTTCTAGACACGCGAAGCATTGTCTCAAAAGACAATGACACAAAGCTCTTGTCGGCACCCGAATCAAAAAGAACAGATGCTGGCTGATTATTAATAAAGAACGTACCGTTCACCACCTCGTTGTCTGCTTGTGCTTCTTGTGCATTCATGTTGAAGACTCGTCCTCGAGCCGGTGCCGGATTCGGGTTTGCATTCTGGTTCTGGTTGACTAGTTTTGGACACCGATTTCTGTAGTGGGTCAGATCCCCACAGTTATAACAAGCACCTGGTGGGTAGTTTGGTCGTGCAACCTGACCCTGTTGTTGAGCGACTTGTGGAGCAGGGTTCTGTACTGCGCGGTTCTGAGCAAACCGACAAACATCGGCAAGATAACCCGACTTCCCACAGTTAGTACAGAAACGGCACTGATATTGTGGTTGGTGGTGACTGTTGCATCGATTGCACAAAGGTGCATTTCCTGAATAGGGTTTCTTGGCTGGAGGCTGTGCGGCTTGGTTGGGAGCTGCCTGGTTAGCTTGGGTAGTCACAGCAAAATTTTGGGAAGCCTTACGCTTCCTTGACCCCCTTGAGGAACCAGAGTCCTTTCCCTTCTTGTTCTGACCTTTCTTGCTATCTTCCTTGTCAGCCGACTGCTTCTTGCCCTTGTCACCCTTCCTGTGCAATTTATTCTTTCGAATCTGCGACTCAGTCAGTGTCGCTGATAACTCGATTGCCTGACGGAGTGTGGTAGGGTTGCTACCAGTAAGGATGTCTTGTACTGAGTCAGGTAGGCCGTCGATGTACCTTTCGATGGCCTTATCGAGTGGGGTAACCATAGTTGGGCAAAGAAGACTCAACTCCTCAAACCTATCCGTATAAGCCCTGTGCTCGCCACTATCTTGCTTTAAAACATCAAATTCTTTCTCCAACGCTCGTTGCTCATGACGGGGACAAAACTCCCTCATCATAAGAGCTCTCAGTTGAGCCCATGTCTGAGCTAGAGCAACTTCTGCACCTTGATCTCTCATAACCCCATTCCACCATGTAAGAGCCCTCTTCTGAAACACGCTTGAAGAAAACTCGACTTTGCGATTGTCAGGACACTGCACATGACGGAAAGTGTTCTCGATGCTCTCGAACCACTGAAGAAGCCCAGTTGCTCCCTCAGAACCACTAAACTTGAGTGGCTTAGCCGAGCTAAAATCCTTGTATTTGCATGTACCATTGTTGTTGTTGGCCTGGTTCCATTGAGCAAAGAGATTCGGAAATTGAGCAGCCATCTGCTGCGCAATAATCTCCGCCAGCTCGGCAGTAGCTATCTGGTTGTCGCGTCGAGGAGGCATTCTAGAAGAGAAAAACATGAAATGAAACGAGTGAGATGATTGGATGAAGAGAATGAGATGAAGCAAAAGCAATCAAAAGCAAAGATGGCGGTTATGCATCGCAAAGCAAATAAGCGACGTGAAATGTCTAGTCAAAGTAAATGGGTCAGAATTTGTGTATCGCGAAGACATGCTCGCCTATAAGTGAACACTCACCCCAAGAGTTCCCAGGTAAGAGTGACTGGTCCGATTATGTGGATTTGTACGAACACTCTAGCCTTAGACAGAAAACCCAGGGTACAGGCATTCACTCTTCCAGTTCGCACGTGTTCACACTATTAACCCAAAATTTTGACGGGATTTTTGAAATCCAAAGAGGTTCAAAACCATATAACAGAGGGTTCAAAACCTTATAATAGAGGGTTCAAAACCTAGTAATCAATCATCCTAGAACAGATGATTAATTTTCAAAGCGGATTCGGAACCGAAGTTCCCGTTGTGGTTATCACCTAAGGATAGGTGATGTGCATGTTTTAAACTCTAAACACAAGATAACTTGTGTTAGGGTCCTAAAGTTATAGTCTAGGTCAAAGCATTACTAATAACCTAGTTTCCCTATAACCATTGGCTCTGATACCAACTCTTCTGTCACACCCCGGCCGCGTGTAACATGCAACCGCGGCGGAAACGCCGGGGAGTGTCGTGGACAGAATTAAATTGTTTCATAACCATGGCATACAAGTTGTATTTTATTTATAAACAAAGGTGTTACATTGTCTTGGAAAGAGAGTACGGAAATCAAAACATAATTAAGCTAGTTCAAACTTCATTTTTAGGCTCTAAGGCACATGTCCGCCCTAGAATCATGATCATCGTCCTATGGAATAGCTCCTGAAAACACATGTGAAAGTAGGTACGTCAGCATAAAAATGCCTGTGAGATACATAGGTTTTGTGAAAATGGGATTCATGACTTGTGTTTAAAGAAATGTTTAATAACAGTCAGTCATGAACCTTGTAATTTGTTTTGCTTTTTAAACCATTTGAAAAACGATAACATCAATCGATATGTATAGATAAGTGCAAGGTTAAACGAATAACCAAGTAAGATGAGTTGAATAAGATAAGTTGTTTGTGAAAATAATGTCTTGTGAAGAATATGTTATTTATGTAAAATGTAATGTGTCTAAACTGAAATGACTTAGATAACGCCACGATATGTAATATTATACAAACATTTATATATAGGAAGTACCAGCGGCGTATCCACCATGTTTGTATCATATTACACACGCCACGTTACTTAAATCATTTACCCAAACCAATCCACCATGTAAATTGTTCATGTGTAAACCAAATGTCAAGTGTTATTGTGTAAACCATGCCAAATGTTTATGTTCAAATGTAAACCACCAATGTGTATGTCAATGTCAACGTGTTTATGTTCAATGTAAATCATGTAATGTGTATCCCGAAATGAATCATGTATGGTAAGCGAAATGTATCAACTTAAACCATATGTATACTGCACGAAACAAGTCGTTGAAATAACACGTGGTTTAAATCAACGTTATGTTCTGTGGAAAAATGCATGCTCTATTGATATTAACATTTATGCGGTATTGTAAACTATGCATACATCCAAGCCTTGAGACTGCGGCGATAAACCCTTAAACAAATTAAAGATTTATCTAAGTTATGTATATCGAATTCGGTCATTCCTTCCAGTCCTGTCAAACCCAGGACTTCAGGAATGGGAGTTGTCAATTCCTATGGTACCACTACCTACTAACGAACGGCGTAGCTAATGTTAATGAATGTATTGTCCCATGTTAAACAAACCAAATGTCATAACAAAATGAAGGCATGTGCCCATATGCTGAGTAAACATATGCAGCAGAAATGTGCATGTAAATCAATGTGTCCATATGCTGAGTAAACATATGCAACAGAAATGTGCATGTAAATCAATGTGTCCATATGCTGAGTAAACATATGCAACAGCAAATGTAATGTAAATCAATGTACTAAGTATGCACACAATGGGCATACATAGCATAAAATGTAACGAAATCATGTACTATTATGTACTAATGAGCATAGCGGATATACGATGTGAAAACATGGAAAGCATGAAAGTAACAGATAGGCACATGTGTTTCACCCCAAAACAGTTTGGAAAACAGTAAAAGAGGGGTTTAATGTACTCACCTGAGATTGCTTTGTTGTTCTTGTGAAATAACCAGGTAATGCGAGAGGTCACGGAATATCAACGGCACCTAATAGGTAGCTATGTTAATATACCGGACCAAATCGGAAGATCGGATAGTACGCGGGTTCGTAAACCAAACGAGTATGGAGACTCGTGTAATATGGTTCAACAAAGCCTACATACTAAAATGAAACTTAACCTAAGTGCTTACGGTCCATCACGACCCGTTTAGGTAGCTTATGCTACCTTACGCGTCGTTCGCGTAGAACGCGTCTGGAACGCCTAACATCGTGACCACAAGGTATAACCTCGGAAGGTTATAGCTATGGTCACCTAATGTGTTTGGTCAGGTCCTAATGACCGACAAAATGGGTCGGGTTCGAAAGCATAAGCGATGGTTTAGACCGCTTACCTTACGACCCTACATAAGCACTAAACTAAAAGTGACGAGCTAAGCATGTTAGAACATGCTTAACTAAGTTTAGAAACAGGTTTGACATCAAAACAAACGGCTTTGATGCCCACGAGTAGTTTGGTTACAAAATATGTAAAAATGCACATTTTGGCCGAAACTACGACTCGTCACCGAGCCTAGATAACGTGGTGATCAGTAGGTATGGTCACTATGGACCATAACCATCGTGATCACGCTCACGTTATGAAGTTCCATGAACTTCGCATCGACCATAAGCTGGTCAATGCAGAAAGTCAACAAAACGTTGACTTTCGGACTCGAAAAGCGAATAAAAGAGCGAAAGAAGACTTACGGAGGGTCCCCGAGTGCAAATCAAGACCAAATAGCTCAGGTATGAAACAATGGTTTCAACTTAGAGCTTCAAGATCTGATTTTTGTGATTTTTACACTAAAGGGGGGGGGTATTTATAGGAAAAGTGGAACCGTTAGGATCGTTTTATCGAATATCGAGCCTTGATCACGTGCGTACATGTGTCCAGTGGATAAGTTCAGTGAACTTGACCCTTGGCTCTTCATTGGGTGAAAAGGCATTGCCCCTTGATCGAACGAAAGGCCAGATTCTGCATTAAATGCGAAATCTTTCTGTCAGACATCCCCACGCGGCCCGCCTCACATTTGGGCAAAACTCACGCGGGCCGCCTGGCCCTCTCTGATCTGCACCACTTGCAGAATTTACACATTTGGTCCCTATTGCGTGTTTAAGCTATTTCCAGCCCTTCTAAGACCTGTAAAGCCATCTTTAAGGCCCTAAAATGATGCCTAAACATTGGGGACATGAAACATGCCCAAAAATATGTCGGATGTCGGTTCGTTTGGCCGTACGATCGCGATGTTCGCTTAATTACGGCGAAATGCGCATAAGCGTGAAAGACGACCCAAATGACGCGACGAATGGATTTTTCTCATGCCAAACACTAAGGCATAATATAAGGATGCTTACATAAATTTTTGGATGTCCGGATGTATTCAGAACGTAAGTTATGCGCGAAAGTGCAAACTTATGCACTTTTTGACACTTTTAGTCCCTGAATGATCCAAAAGTTTGTTTTAGCATACCAAACCCCTCAAAGCCTATTTCTAAGCTATGTAAAGGATATTTATGGTATGTTTAACTTATGGACATGTTCCGGAATATCCGTTACAGTTCAAATTGGCATACTTTCGCAGTTTGTCAAGTTTAGTCCCTGTAAGCGAATTAACTTGTTTTTGCTATACCAAAGCCTTCAAAACTTATTTCTAAGTTATGTAAAGGTTATTTAAGGTACGTTGAGTATATGTTGATGTTCCGGAGTATTTGTCGCATTAAACTGAGTACGTTTACGCACTAGTTAACGTATAACTCTCCAGAAAGCGATGTAGAGTTTGAAATTGAACAAAAGTCAAAACACGAAAAATGTAAAACACAATGAAACAAACATTGGGATCAAATAACATTATTTTATTGATAATTGAACTGTTCACAATGATTACAGGCACAGATGTTACAGAATCGGGGAATGAAGAGAATACTGGGGGGCTACGAGACTTAGATGAAACCGAACGCCAAGCCGCACGGGCTCAAATAGGTGAAGGAATCTACAACCCTAGCAGCACCAAAAGCACCAAACTGAGGGACCCGCTATACCGCTACATTCACAGGCTCCTCACTTACTCGCTGAACCAGCGCCACGACAGTAGTGGCGTTGTAGGGTTGAAAGATTTGGTTGTCCTTCACTGCATCCACAACCAAAAGCCTCTCGATGTTCCATACCTCCTACTGCGAAACATGCATCTCAACCGCCTTGCTAGAGCTCCAACACCTATCTTCTTTGGGGGATGGGTGTACCGTCTTTTCAAGCACTTCACGAACATCCCAAGGTCCTTTCAAAGAAGTCCATGGTCGGGACGAGTCGATTACCACATTTGCCGAGCCATGAACTTGCTTTATGAGGCGGAAGACGGGACGGTGAGCTTTCAAAGGACGCAAGGCTATGCATGGAACCCGCAGGAGGCTCTAGTTCTTCATGCACCACCTCCCCATTATCAGTACCAACCCCATGGCGATCCGGGTCAATCCTCCTCTCAAGGAGGCGGTTTTTCCTAACTTTCAAAGTTTACATGATCTTTTGCAGGAAAATCTCATGTGCACCAGGAACACCTACAATCTCGCCAACAACACATACCACCGGGTTGGAGCTATCGAGCGCAACATTAACGATATACAAGATGATATCGGTAGCATCCGGGAGTACATGGCGGGGCATGGGGGTGGAGGTGATGGTAGCGATGAAGACATGGAGTAGGAGGCTTGAAGGAACAAGGGGCAGGTTGGTGATAAGCCCACAAGTTTAAGTACCCTTCTCTATCGAACAATTTACGGCCTGCGTGCCGCTTGTTGAACAATTTACTTTCTTTAACTGTTTTTTTTATCTTCGTTTTATTTTTACTTTATGCTTGGAGACAATTAACGTTGGTAATTTAGGATGGTTTATGTTTGTTTGGTGTGGTATTGAGTGATTAAACAGGTACAATGCAAGGGTTAGAGTGCTAAGCATTAGCACTTGCAGCCCCAAAATGGAGAAACCGGGAGACAAAACCTGTTTTTCAGGCTCACAGACTGTCCACACGGGGACGTGTCCAGCCGACACGCCCCCGTGTTCATCTCCCAGACCTGCTGTTTGGTTACTGACCTGCAATTATTTGCCAGACACGAGGCCGTGTCCACCCAACACGCCCCCGTGTTCAACTTCTGTAAGTTTTCATTACTGGCAGTTCGCCACGGGGCCGTGTCCAGTTGACACGGGGCCGTGTCCAGACTGCCAGTAACATAAATCTTTGCTTTTTAACCTACTTTTACACATTCTAATCAACCAAAAACCTTATTTTTGGACACATTAAGGACAATGTGTAATTAAAGTGTGGGGGGATGCTAAAACCTTGAATTTTGCAAATCCTAAATACAAGCCTTACACAAAACTCTATTGGAACCGCTAAACACCCCAAATTTTTTCAAAAACTTTTTCATTTTTTTTGTCATTTACTTGTCTTAGTTTAATTTGGGAATAACAAGTTCTAAAAAGGTTATATTTTTACAAATTTACAACCGATAGCGTCGTGATAACAAAGAACCAACATAAGAAAATTACGAAACGGCATAACAAGTCTAGTTAAAAATTCGATTATATATACTTGATCACATTAAAAACCCATTCCCACAAAAGTGAGTTTTGAGCCTTTATTGAGCATAAAAATATACATATTTAGACTAAATGCTCATTTTTCGTTTCTTGTGTGAATAGCCGCTTGGTTCTTACAACTCTAGAACTTGCCACAACAATACATTCCCGGTCCTTACCAACTTAAACCCAAGTAAGTAAGTGATGGAGGCATTAGGACTAACCATTTTTTTTCTAAACCATTATTTTTCATTTTTTTACCACCTACCCAAAATCCCCCTAGATAGCCCCTTTGAGCCTAAACCTTTCATTTCATTACCCCAAAACTCTTTTTACCCACCAAAAAACCCTTTTTTTTATTTTTCACCCTTTATTTTAGTAACAAGCTCGGTTTTTCGTAAACTCGCCTTTTTATGTGATGAAAAAAAAAACGATGATGAAGTCAAAAACAAACAAAAGCTATATAAAAGCTTGTTTGGAGAAATACTTCAAAAATAAAAAAAATAAAAAAAATCACTAAAAACAAGGTATGTCACGGAAACCGACGCTTTTTACGATTTTCGCCCTTTTTTCTAACTAACCCAACCGACCACCTTTAACCCAAGCCTAACCCTTCACCCCAAAAGTCCTCTTGATATTTACAAAGGTAAAAAGTTAAAAAGGAGGAGGATTGATTGCTTGGCAAGCCTATGGAAGGCGTAAGTTCCATGCCGCTCACGAGTGATTCACTAAATAAATTTACACCTTCGGCCGAGTGTTGAGTGATCTCCCGCGAGGTATGTGAACTTGTATATAAATGGAATTTTAATAAGGCATGCTATGCCCGAATAAGTAATTTATCTTATGAAACGTTCAAAGTAAATCATAACGAATAGGATTGTAAATAAATAAAAATACAACTTACAAGGACCTTGGATTCCCGACACTCTAGGACAAGCTAAAAACTTTCTCTTCTACCTATTCCATTTGGGAGTGTAAGCCACATTTAAAGAGTTTTGCTTGAGGACAAGCAAAAGTTCAAGTGTGGGGGTATTTGATGTGTGTAAAATGCAACATATAAAACACATCAATTAAGGCATAAAACTAACCATTTTTAAGTACTAATGTTGGAAAAAGAGTGTTTTTGTCTTTCTTTTGTATTTTCAGGATGAAATGAGCTCAAAATCACAAAAGAAGCAAAAAGACAACTAATTCTAGCATAAATACAAGAAAAGGAATAAAAGTAGACTGCCCGGACCCTCAACGGCACCCCCCAAGGCAAAGAAGAGAAAACAGAAGACTGAACACGCCCCGTGTCCAGCGAACACGGGGCCGTGCCCAAGAAGCAGCAGAAAAGACAAACTAGTAGAAGCTTCCATTGCCCACCACGGGGCCGTGTCCAGCGGGCACGGGGGCGTGGTGAAAGTACAGCAGGCGTATTAATTGTAATTGCGAATTACAATTAATGAAGAGAGAGAGTGTCAGACGGGCACGGGGGCGTGTCCAGCGGACACGGGGCCGTGCCCAGCCTTCTGTTCAGCCTATAAATAGGGGTGCTTGGTTTCATTCCATCTCATCCCTTGGCACACCACCTCTCTCACACTTCATCCACCACCCACCACCACCATAACACCATCATCCACCACCATCATCCATTGTCCATCATAGAGTGTGTGAGTCGTCTCGGGATCCAAGATTGATCGTAAGAGTTCTTGACAATCAAGGCCATGTTTGCCTAAGTCTCTTACATCACTTGGTGAAGACAAGTGTTTAGTATAATACTTTTTATTTTTAATCTTTTGCACTTTTTATTTGGTTTTGTATTAATGACTTTAATAACTAGTTA
Organism: Helianthus annuus; assembly: GCF_002127325.2. Classification (NCBI taxonomy): domain Eukaryota; kingdom Viridiplantae; phylum Streptophyta; class Magnoliopsida; order Asterales; family Asteraceae; genus Helianthus; species Helianthus annuus. The sequence goes on from NC_035441.2 coordinate 136,287,183, forward strand.
CTTATGTTGAAGGTGATCTTTCCTTATCGTTTGTCCGTGGTGTCTTGGCGTTATTTTACTGTCTATATAAAATAAAAGATTTTCACCATTCATATCTCCACGGTCTATATGGAGGTATGTTGGCTACCTGGTCGGGGGTTAAGGGAACGGTTTGGTAAGGGTCTTGCCCTTGTTCAGCGTTTAGAGGTCCTGCTTGGGACCTGGGTCAAATTTAGTAGGATCTCCTTCAATGCCCATAGGTATTGGATGGCGGGGATCCAAACTCTTTGACCCCCTCATAAGTTAACTACTATTAATACTATAACCCGGCTATTTAGGACTGTATCCCTGCTGACTCAGACTACTTAGCCGAGGGTAACGTCACCGCCGAAAGCGGGGCCTACCACAATTTGCATTAATAACTTAATTCATTATCTTTCAATAATCCGACCCTTTAGGATTGTATCCTTGCTGACTCAAACTACTGGGTTGAGGGTAACGTCGCCTTCAAAAGAGGGGCCTACTACAATAACTAAGATAATCTCTTAAACAAGTGCAAAAGTGCAAAATTAATCAAAGGTTATACTAACACACATGTCGGATCCAAGTGATTCATCTTGTCTATCTGTTTTTATTTTATTTTATTTTTCAGCATTTAGTTAGTTTTTATTTTTCTTAGTTTAAAACATTTTTTCTCACTTTTTGATTTGATTAGACGTTGAGGATAAACCGGTATTAAAAGCTCTTGTGTCCTTGGACGACCTCGGTATCTTACCAACACTATACTACGTCCACGATGGGTGCACTTGCCCATATGTGTGTTTAGTGTTAGTAAATATCGTGTTTTATAAATTTAAAACTTGGCTGAAAGTGTAAAAAGGGCTTAAATATATATCTAAAATATAACACACTTCACGCACATCAACATACTGTTCCGGTTGTTGTACTCTGGGAGACAGAACCGTCTGAGAGGAGGCGCAGAATCTGTTTTAAGGGAAGCGTGTTGAACACGTGCCTCAACCAAAACCGTCAATAATTTTGCTTGTCTTGCAGCGCAGTATCGATCTCGTAGGTGCGGTTGAAGTTCTCAAAGACATTGTCTTTGAATCAAGATTGGTACAATTTAGTTGTATTTTAGTTTTGTAACCGGTATTATGCTAGTCGAATTTCCCACAAATAACGAGAGTCTCGTTATTATTTATTATTTATTTTGTAATATATTTTAATAAAAAGTGAACCTAGTTCCTACAATCTTAAAACAGACTTTCGTGAAGATTGTTGCTACAATCTCAAATCCCTTCTCTACGAGGATTTAGGTTGACGAAAGTTAAAATCTTAATTGAGATTTTGTTAAAATCTTGAAATATTTTTTGGGAAATATTTATTTAGTACAATGAGTCGGATTAATTTTGATTACTGGAGTACAATTTTTAATCCGAATACCGGGTTGCAAAACGACCGTTTTGTTTCAAGTTTTGGAGTTCATGGCTTATGTTCGTGTTAGGAACAATGTTTTAAAAACGGTTGGATGTTCTAACGAGCGTGTTAGAAACAATAGTTTAAAGATGTTTAGATTTTCTAACGGGCATGTTAGAAAAGATTATTATTACAAATAATTGTTAGACGAGCGTGTTTGAAACAATTATTTTGAATAATAAGAAATCTTGAAACGGTTTCGTATTTTTTATTTCTAATGAGCGTATTAGAAATAGTTTTTTATAAACTTCAAAACAAAAATTGTAATAAGTTATTTCTAATGAGCGTGTTAGAAATGATTAACCGACTTTGGCAAAATTTTTTTCTAATAAGCGGGTTAGAAAACGTTTATTTTATATAGGCCAAAAACGGCTTATGGCAATAAATGATCGTTTAATTCTAACGAGTGTGTTACAATTTTATAGAATAATAAGGTTTAATATCATCTATTATATCTAATGACCGTGTTAGATACGATGATTTTGTAAACCTAACTACTTAAAAGACGATCAGATTTTCTAACGAGTGTGTTATAAAAGATTTTTGTTGCAAATAATTATTAACGAGTGAGTTGGAAACAATTTATGGATAATAATTAACCTTGTAACGGTTTCGCCTAAACCTTTAAATTTCTAACAAATAAGTTAGAAACGGTTTTTTACATAAATGTTAAAACTGTTTTGTATTTGTTTATTTCTAATAAGCGTATTAGAAATAGTTTTTTTTCAATTACTTCTAATGAGCGTGTTAGAAACGATTTAAAGAGTTTGATAATTGTTTACTTTCTAAGGAGCGTCTTAGAAAATGTTTATGTTTACTTCTAACGAGCGTGTTAGAAACGATTTAAAGAGTTTGACAATTGTTTACTTTCTAAGGAGCGTCTTAGAAAAGGTTTATATTTATTTCTAACGAGCGTGTTAGCAAATGTTCATTTAAATAAACCAAAATCGGCTTATGAGAATAAGTGTATTCGTTTTATTTCTAACGAGCGCGTTAGAAACGGTTTACTTTATAAAAACCGAATATTTTGAATGTTTGTTCAACATTTAAATTCTAATTAGCTTATTAGAATTGGTTATCATACAAACCACTCGTTTTAACGATTGGTAATCATTATTATCTAACAGCGGTTAGAAATAGTTTGAATATGATAAACCAATTATTAAAACGGTGTGTATTCGTTTTAGTTTCAAACGAGCGAGTTTGAAATTGTTTTATTTAATAAACTATTAAGGTTTATTGTCTTGATTTGTAATCAAAACATAAATATATAGTTTAATATTAAAACACTTGCAAAAACGAGAAATGTTTTGAACGAATAAAACAGGCCATTGCGAATTATAAGTGTTTCGATACTTCTACAAGAAGTATAACGTCTTGAACTATATAGTAGTCTCGGAAAGACTATTTGGTGAAAAACAACTCAATGTTGTTATAATAAGTTGTTCAACTACATGCGAGTAGTTAATTGTAAACAACTTTATATTTTGGATAACTTGTGATTATTCAAGGTTTGAGTTTCAGGATGAAACAAGTTATATGTGTTCCATTGAGGGGGTACCTCAAAACATGACACGAAACGATATAATTGCTTTTATTTCGGTCGAAAGTGTTGAAGATAATAACACTTTGGGATTTGATGTTTAGATATCATTAGTGTATCCGTTATTATATATGTTCACTTTTGTTTTATTTAAAATGGTGGACTACCGTTTGGGTTTATTTTACATAAACTAATGGATTAACATATATTCAAAGATAATTTTGTTTGGACTACTAGTAATTTGTCAAAAGGATACACATTTTGATACAAAGTGTAAAAAGTAATTTACACGAACACAATAAGCGGGTTGTGATCATGACTTATGTAATAAGCCAAAAATCAAACATTAAACATTAACGACTTCGTGAAAAATGTGGTGAATGGTTTGAGATGAAATGTACGAAAACAAGATATGTCATTCAATGTTGAGAGCATCAACATGGAAATGCACATGTAAGTTTTCAAATAATATAACATATGAAATAAATATATGTTATTATTGTAAATGATTTTAATAAATTTAGCAAATTTATTAAGGGAAATTTACAATAGTAATGGACTTGTAGATGCTTCTACCACCATCAATGTTGTTTAAACTATGTGGAGGGTTGGTCCTCAATTTGGGAGAGTATCCTAATACATGGTTTAAACGAAACAACAATGTAAATGTATATATCACTATAGGCATACGTGAATGCCTTGTTGTTGAGAGTCAATCAAATTGACTATATCTCAAGACTGGAGTGATTTTATACAAAGATCGTTCATCAAAGTGACTTGGATTAAGACTTATGTTTAAGTCCTTAGGAAGTCAAAGGTGAAGCCTTGGAGATAAAAAGGCAAATGAGTTATGATCCTAATGGATGGAGTTAACTATGGTTTTGAGACCTTCCTAAAACCGATGGTTTTGGAATGGTGAAATAAAATTTCATTAATGTGTCTAAACTAAGAAATGAATGTTCAGAAGAGATAGTGCATTATCTCTTAAGGCTGTGAAGAATCGGAATGATGCATCTTCCATTCACATGCTAGAGTATTGTGGTCTAAAGCATGCTAGACTAATACTTGTTAATTTATATGCTCGACGGAGATTAAATTAACTTTAAACATTCAAAATATGTGATGACATAATAACGAATTTTGTGCTAAAACAAAACTATAAATAACTTCACATGTGAAGAACTCATATAGCTCAGAAGCACTTATGAGCAATATTAATCTGAGTAGAGTAATATAATTGGATGACTGCATTGATGAAAAGATATGGATAATTTTTATCCTATCATGCGAGTCTAAAAGTCATCAAGAATAATATTACTCAAGCTTAATTAAAATGCAAGCAATGTGGGGGGATAAGCCATTTAAGAAACAAACCCTTAAGGGTATGTAGAAATGGTAGTTGAGAAGTTTTCTCAAACTCGAAATGAAAGGGGGAACCTTTCATCACCTCATTTGGATGCTATCCAATTACACTTCAATGTGGGGGGTGACTTGCATTTGAATGTGGGAGGTTTGACAATAAGGATTTTAGCAATCCAAATAAAAATTGCAAACACATGACCATGTGGAGTACACAATGGTTATATGGAGTCAATCGAGTTGATTAGACTTGAATGCCAATTGGTTTGATTGAAATCTAGTAAGATGTCAGTCATGACACACCAAAGGAATGGTGAAAACGTGTCTAGCCATGAATTGAGTTTCATGTCATTCTAAAGACAAGTTACATAACTGGATTCAGGTTGAGATCACAGGTTATAAGTCTTATGAATTGACTAATAGGCAAAAGTGATTAACGAGTCAAGAACACGTTAGAACAACTGATCTTAACTGAAAATTATTGTTGTTGACTTAGCGAAGTCAACAAATAATTTTGAATCCAACAACCAGTGGGTTGATAAGAGATCAAGTTGTGGAATGAGACTAAAGCCCATGAAAAAGGGACATGAGGGAAACCTAACCTAGCTGACTGAGAAATCCCAAGATCTAGGTTCAATAGGACAACTTAATCATGAACCGAAGGGTAGTCACTGTAGGGGCATAGCTAATATATATGTTTATGTATAAGCTAGTATATGTGTTCATATATCCCCCTAACACTATAAAAGGGTGTTTAAATACGTCCTAGTCCATTCCTATAATATTCAGTGACATTGTTGTGAGGCTAAGCATAATATATGGCTATTTGATTTGTGGAAATCATAGTAAGCCATAATACTTTTAACGATTCAAAGAAATCACCTATGTGAGAGAGAAGTAGGTTCGCTTCGAATGGCATGGTAGGGTGCACAATCCTAGAGCTCTCGCAAAACCAGGCTAGTGTTCCAGGACCATAATAGGACATGATAGTGAGGGGATGGCCCGGCTAGGGAAAGCATTGTGTAAATGTATATTGTCGTTTACTCAAATGGGGGGTTGTTCAAGGACATCACATCTACAAAACCCTAGTAGGCTAAGTATGCTTCACAAAGGAAAGTTCAAAGGCAAAACCTACCTATCCTCAATACTCGACTGTCGAGGTTTCATCGGGGAATTTTGTGTGTTTATCGATTTCTATTCATGTGGGGGATTGTTGGAAATCTTAGTGAAAATGAGTTTTTCACTAAATATTTTGGACATCAATAATTATATTTATATATGTGTGCTATAAATAATAATTAGTGGGTTTGTGTTCTATGTGATGAGAGGATCATAATAATGAATCAAACTATGTCCAAAATGGAGCTAAGATGAATAGAATATCGATGCTCGAAGTTGGGTAATTAAAGTGAATATTTCTAAACTTTGGTGACTCTAGTATAAATTCATCTTTGTCATAAATTGGTGTTTTTATGACTTTTAATCTCTATTCAAGAGTCATGATGTAAGTTTTATTATGTCTTATTATTTTATTTAATATGACATTAATATGACATTAACATGAAATTAATCCTTTTTGACTCATAATGAAGGTTTTTATTGTTATAAATATCTTTAAACAATAGAAATTAAATATGGAGTTTTAGTTTTGAGTATAAAATGAACTTATGACTCTTTGTTGGATGCAATAAAGAAAAACTAGAAGATCGAACCGCCCGCGTTGCGGTGCGTGCTAGGAGATTCATTCTTCGTATCATGTCCCAGATAATAAGCTTATGCAAGAACTTTGCTGGTTCCATCTCAACACTTACATGTACAACATTGCAATTTTTATAGAAACAAATATCCAGCGACTGCGTTTGCTACCAATCTATATAGGGTAAGCATCAATAAATAAGCAACCGAAGATTAAATATAAGATTATTTTTTAAAGTCCAAAGCGGAACAATCTAAAGATGGGAGTTACAACCTTGTCCTTTGCATCGATCTTTGCTCCAATAGAAAGCAAAATTTTAGCTTTCACCCAACCTTTGCTAGTAGCACAGTGAAGAGCAGTTCTGCCACCATCATTTTTCAAATTTACATCAGCCCCTGTTCGTCGAAATCTAATTCTTTCAGCGGATGATAAATTTGGAATGTGACTAATTAAAAAGAAAACATATAACTCTTTTAAGAGTGCACACCATGTGTTTGACAAAATGTGCGAATCAAAGAGACTTTGATTACTATAAGACGACATGCACGCCTGGTTTCTATAAAGTGAACACCATTTGTTCGACGAAATGCATGAACTAAATTTGAAAAAAAAATGTTAACGCTAGTAACCTGCCAGTAATGGAGATGTTGGACTCTTTGGCTGATGATCAGCCATTGGACAAAAGACAGAAAAAGTGGTGGCGATGACGACAAACAACCTCGCAAATGACAGCTAACACTATTCTATCAAACCCCTTAAATAACCTTCTAACCAACTGCCAAAAGACCATAACTACCACAAAGTGGAAACAAAGTGTATTTATGAACAGGTTCTTGTCTTTTAGGTTCATTTGGGCCGACATGTGTACGTAATAATCATCTACAATAATTAATACAAAATAACGAAATAGTTCGAGTGTGCGTTCATATACCTTCCCACTCATAACCAACTCGTATGCTCCTACTGACTGCTGCTAATTGGTGTTGAGCCGTTTGACCAAATTTGACCGAGCTTGACTAAGACCCGAAACAGACTCAGATTCGAGTCGAGAGTTTCCGATAACTTCAAATGAAAAATTACCATTACCAAAACTTAGAATTAATGGAATCTTCACTAAACATCCCTTTTCTACCTATTACAAATTAAAACTCTTCAGAAATTAAATCCCTATACTTTTGTTAGAACCATCCCACTCATGTCACTTTGAACAATTTTTTTTCTTTTTTTTTCATATTTCCATGAATTAATATTAAATATGCTTTTTTAAGTACATTTTTTAAATCAGAAAATGCTATTATTAACCACCAACTTTATCCAGCGAATGAATTTTCAACTAGACATAAGTCCAGTAAGGTTTTTATGATTGTTTTAAAATATATATATTCATGCTATCAAGTTTACAAATATACAAGTAGTGAAGTTATATACTTATGTGACCAAAATGGACGTGTTACATAAGCAGCCACTTTGAAGCTTGATAACTACAAAAATGAATACCAAATATGACCGGATAACAGGAGTCACTGGAAAACACCTTTGCCGTTGGAAACCGAACTCAAACACCAATCCTGTGATTACACAAGAATTCAGGACTTCAAAGACACAAGCAAGATTATTAATGAATATTATTATGGGAATTTGGCAGGAAAAGTGCATATCAAAGTGGACTTCAAGAATGTATAAAGTCAGATGTCGTAGCCGTTCTCATAAAAAATCAAGCCAAATCATAAAGAACCTAAATGATAAATAGAGTGAGATGGAACCTTAAGAAGAACGCTGGCGAACGGTCACTGGGGCATACATTTCCGTTATTCCCCTCCCCCTCCACCGCCTTCGTCTGTCCTTTTTCCGGATTCCGCGACGCACACCACCGCCTTGACATCTGTCCTCCCTCTTACACCCAATTCAATAACCAAAATTAAAAAAAAAACACACACACACACACAGAGACCATACACACAATCATCGGCATCATCGCCACCGGCGGTAACCGCCATCTTCGTTCGCCAATTGTCTTGTAGCATACTTCATTTCAATTAGCCCTAAATCCAAATCTGTTTCGATTAGCCCTAAAGCTGATTCCGATTGGAACCGATTACATGTCATAAACCCTAGATCGATAACCATCTAACCTGTATTGTATCGTGTCGACCACAACGATGTACGTAACGATGGCGTCTCTCACTCGGCAGATTTGAAGCTGGTTGCCAGTGATTAAACAGTGAAACGTCACCGCATATCATCGCTCTAATTGGAACCTTAGGGGTTCGCCGGAAAACTGTTGGCAAACTCCCCTTTTCACTTGGTCTCTCTCTACATAGTTAACATAGTTGTGTGTGTTTTGAAAAGATGAGAAAGCATACCAGAGAAAGTGGATAGACTGTGAGAATGTACAACAAATTAAAGTAATAGAACAACACTATACAACATAATAAAGCTATAAAGCACATGGTACAACATGTATTGCATAGAATTGTTGAAAATTAGAGTGTTACTAGAAGATCGACCTGCCCGCGTTGCGGCGCGGGCTAAGAGATTTGCAAGGAGACCATCTCCTTCATATCATGTCCCAAATAATAAGCTTATGCAAGAACTTTGCTGGTTCCATCTCAACACTTACATGTACCATTGCAATTTTTGTAGAAACAAATATCCAGCGACTCCGTTTGCTACCAATCTATATAGGGTAAGCATCAATAAATAAGCAACTGAAGATAAAGTATAAGATTATTTTTTAAAGTCCAAAGCGGAACAATCTAAAGATGGGAGTTACAACCTTGTCCTTTGCATCAATCTTTGCTCCATTAGAAAGCAAAATTTTAGCTTTCACCCAACCCTTGCTAGTAGCATAGTGAAGAGCAGTTCTGCCACCATCATTTTTCAAATTTACATCAGCCCCTGTTCGTCGAAATCTAATTCTTTCAGCGGATGATAAATATGGAATGTGGCTAATTAAAAAGAAAACATATAACTCTTTTAAGAGTGCACACCATGTGTTCGACAAAAAGTGTGAATCAAAGAGACTTTGATTACTATAAGACGGCATGCACGTCCGGTTTCTATAAAGTGAGCACCATTTGTTCGACGAAATGCATGAACTAAATTTGAAAAAAAAAATGTTAATGCTAGTAACCTGCCAGTAATGGAGATGTTGGACTCCTTGGCTGAGGATCAGCCATTAGACAAAAGATAGAAAAAGTGGTGGCGATGACGACAAACAACGTCGCAAATGACAGCTAAGAGTATTCTGTTAAACTCCTTAAATAACCTTCTAATCAATTGTCAAAAGACCATAACTACCACAAAGTGAAAACAAAGTGTATTTATGAACAGGTTCTTGTCTTTTAGGTTCATTTGGGCCGACATGTGTACGTAATCATCATCTACAATAATTAATACAAAATAATGAAATAGTTCGCGTGTGCGTTCATATACCTTCCCACTCATAACCAACTCGTATGCTCCTACTGACTGCTGCTAATTGGTGTTGAGTCGTTTGACCAAATTTGACCGAGCTTGACTAAGACCCGAAACAAACTCAGATTCGAGTCGAGAGTTTCCAATAACTCCAAATGAAGAATTACTGTTACAAAAACTTAGAATTGATCGAATCTGCACTAAACATCCCTTTTCTACCTATTACAAAATAAAACTCTTTAGAAATTAAATCCCTATACTTTTGTTAGAACCATCCCACTCATGTCACTTTGAATAATTTTTTTTTCATATTTCCATGAATTAATATTAAATATGCTTTGTTAAGTACATTTTTTAAATCATGAAATGCTATTATTAACCACCAACTTTATCCAGCGAATGAATTTTCAAATAGACATAAGTCCAGTAAGGTTTTTATGATTGTTTTAAAATATATATATTTATGCTGTCAAGTTTACAAATATACAAGTAGTGAAGTTATATACTTATGTGACCAAAATGGACGTGTTACATAAGCAGCCACTTTGAAGCTTGATAACAGCAAAAATGAATACCAAATATGACCGGATAACAGGAGTCACCGGAAAACACCTTTGCCGTTGGAAACCAAACTCAAACATCACCAATCCTGTAATTACACAACAATTCAGGACTTCAAAGACACAAGCAAAATTATTGATGAATATTATTATGGGAATTTGGCAGGAAAAGTGCATATCAAAGTGGATTTCAAGAATGTACAAAGTCAGATGTCGTAGCCGTTCTCATAAAAAATCAAGCCAAATCATAAACCTAAATGATAAATAGAGTGAGATCGAACCTTAAGAAGAACGCTGGCGAACTGTCACTGGGGGCATACATTTCCGTTATTCCCCTCCCCCACCACCGCCTTCGTTTGTCCTTTTTTCGGATTCCGCGACACACACCACCGCCTTAACATCTGTCTCCCCTGTTACACCCAATTCAATAACCAAAATTTAAAAAAAAAAACACACATACACACAATCATCGGCATCATGGCCACCGGCGGTAACCGCCATCGTTCGCCAGTTGTCTTGTAGCGTACTTCATTTCAATTAGCCCTAAATCCGAATCCGTTTCGATTAGCCCTAAAGCTGATTCCCATTGGAACCGATTACATGTCATAAACCCTAGATCTATAACCATCTAACCTGTATTGTATCACGTCGACCACAATGATGTACGTAAAGATGGCGCCTCTCACTCGGCAGATTTGAAGCTGGTTGCCAGTGATTAAACAGCGAAACGTCACCGCATATCATCGCTCTACTTGGAACCTTAGGGGTTCGCCGGAAAACTGTTGGCCGGCTCCCCTTTTCACTCGGTCTCTCTATACATAGCTGACATAGTTGTGTGTGTTTTGAAAAAATGAGAAAGCATACCAGAGAAGAGAAAATGGATAGACTTTGAGAATGTACAACAAAATAAAGCTATAAAGCTATAAAGCAGATGGTACAACATGTATTGCATAGAATTGTTGAAAATTAGAGTATTATATAATATAATGAGATAAAAGAGATATACTAGAGAAAAGTTTTATAGAATTTAGAGAGGAGTACTCTCTAATTCTTAAACCATCACCAACTTATATTTATTTATTTTCCCACATAAATTAGAACACCATGATACCCGATGCTATCTCGGGCGCGAGTGCCATCTCTGGCAGTACACATACTGTTCCGGTTATTGTACCCTGGGAGACAGAACCGTCTAAGAGGAGGCGCGGAATCTGTTTTAAGGGAAGCGTGTTGAACACGTGCCTCAACCAAAACCATCAATAATTTTGCTTGTCTTGCAGCGGAGTTTCGATTTCGTAGGTGCGGTTGAAGTTCTCAAAGACATTGGCTTTGAATCAAGATTGGTACAATTTAGATGTATTTTATATTCGTTTATTTAGTTTTGTAACTGGTATTGTACTAGTCGAATTTCCCACAAATAACGAGAGTCTCGTTATTATTTGTTATTTATTTTGTAATATATTTTAATAAAAAGTGAACCTAATTCCTACAATATGACATTTTAAAATAATAAAATAAAAACGAAACATCTTTTAATTTAGGTTTTGATTTTTAATTAAAAGAATTGAAAATTTATGAATGAATATCGATTATTTTTTGTTTGCCCGTGAAAGGGTAGTGAAAGCTAGGGATGGCAAAAAAGACCAAGCCCGACGGGTATATTTGAAACCCGAAACATACGAGCCGTGTATACGAAGTCCAATGGGTATAGGTCGGGTATGGGCTTAAGAAGGGAAAAAATTTGGGTACGAGTATGAGTATGGGATTTAGTGATACCCGCCTGATACCCGACTCATTTACCCGAATAATACCCGAAGTCAACTTACCTTTTTGACTACATATCATATGGCTATCACAAGTAAACTTACCTTTTTAAATACATATTTGGATATGAAGACAGGTAGTACTTCATATGTGCATTTGTATTTGGTAACTGCATAGTGAAAAAATAATTTATTTTTAAGCATGTATATTGAATATGGAAGCTAGCACCCTTTATTATGTGAATGTTTATGCAATTAGGTGGTCATGATATAATTATTTAATTAAGTAATCGTTTTGATTTAGTTTGGTATATGTTGTTTGAATATGATATGTAAGTTATTAATCGTATTTTCATAAGTTATAGTGATTAAAATTATAAATTATATAAACATCAAAGTAAAAATTGCACCTTTGTCCCAGCGGGTATTTTTAAGAAATTAACGGGTATACCTGATACCCGCAGGTATGCCTGATACCCGACGGGTAATTACCCGACATATACCCGACGGGTAACGGACCGAGTATGGGACAAAGAATTACAATCGGGTACGGGTCTGGGATTACCAATACCTATCCCAAACCCGACCTATTGCCATTCCTAGTGAAAATCCTTACTATAATCATAGGGTGTACTGGGTGCATGCGATGAAAGGGGAAGAGGGGGAAACTCCTCTCGCGGGAACACCATCGTCAACCTCTTTCACACACCAAAAAATCCAAACAACCATGGATTGTTTACCGGTAAGGGAAGAGAATAGAGAGATGGTTAATGGTGGGCTCCACACAATCACACTTTTATTTTCATTTTATTAAAAAAAATTGTTTATGTGAAGTATTGACAATGTTTGAGTGCAAAATGAAAAATGGATAACGGAGTTGACATGATACAGTATGATTGGCTGGTGTGAAAAAGTGACTACTCTAACAGGTGGAGCGCCCCTTACACCTTTAATAAACTCCTCACAATTTGTGGAAAGCATTGATAAATAAATACAAAATGACTTAGGGGCTGTTTGACAACTTCTGAAGTGCTGAACGAGTAAGAGGTTTGAACCATTAAGTGCTGAATCGGTAAGAGGTCTGAACTATTAAGAGCCAGTATAATGCTTAACCGTTTAGAGACAAATGTCTGACTAATTCAAATTAGAGTTCATAACCATTCAGACTCAGTATAATGTTTAACCATTCAGAGGCAAATGTCTGAACCATTCAGACATTTGTTTGTGAAACAAAATCATTAAGTATTGAACTAGTAAGAGGTTATAACTAGTGGTGGCAAAGTGGGCAAGTTGGATGAATTTGGGTAATGGGTCAAGATAAGTTTGGGTTAGAATGTTTATAGGTTAGGATGGGTATTTAAAAAAAAAACGTTAAATGGGTAATGGGTCAAGATGGGTTTTGGTTAGAATGGGTTTAGGTTAATATAAGTTTGGGTAAAGATGAGACGAAAAAATAAATAAAAATTAAAAAACATAAAATAAAAAAAAATTAATAAAAAATATAAAAAAAAATTAAAATTCTAAAAAAACAAAAAAATTCTAAAAAATCAAAAAATGCTAAAAATTATAAAAAAATCTAAAAAAATCTAAAAAATTAAAAAAATTAAAAAAATCAAAAAATCGAAAAAATCAAAAAAATAAAAAATTTCAAAAAATATAAAAAATTAAAAAAATATAAAAACTCAAAAAAAATCAAAAAAATCTAAAAAAATCTAAAAAATCTAAAAAATCCAAAAAAATCTAAAAATATTATAAAAAATCAATAAAATTCTAAAAAGTATAAATGATAAAAAAATTCTAAAAAATCTAAATGAGAAAAAATTCAAAAAAATAAAAAAAAAATCATAAAAATTCTAAAAAATCATAAAATTCTAAAAAAATCCAAAAAATTCTAAAAAATCATAAAAGTTCTAAAAAATCCAAGAAATTCTAAAAAATAATAAAAAAACTCTAAAAAAACCTAAACAATCGTAAAAAAACTTTAGAATTTTTTGGATTTTTTAGATCTTTTTATGTTTTAGAATTTTTTTGGTTTTTTAGATTTTTTTTGAATTTTTTATAATTTTTTAGACTTTTTAGAATTTTTTGGATTTATTAGAATTTTTTTGGATTTCTTAGATTTTTTTTATTTTTTAGAATTTTTTGATTTTTTAGAATTTTTTTTATTTTTGAGAATTTTTTGGATTTTTTAGAATTCTTTTGATTTTTTAGAATATTTTGATTTTTTAGAATTTTTCAGATTTTTTATAGTTTTTTTGACTTTTTAGATTTTTTTTATTTTTAATTTTTTTATTATTTTTAAACGAAGAACGATGGGATAGTACTTCGGCGGCAATTGGTGAAGTCGCAGTTGTGAATAGATATCTACAGGTAGTAATTAGTTTGGTGATTTTATCTCATACCCATTCTGACCCACTTGGGTTTTATCTTATACCCATCATAACTTACTCTTTTTTTTATCCCCGAGTTCATAATCTATCCTAACCTAGTGACTAATTTTGTTTGGACCATCTTAACCCATCTTAAAATTTAAAATAACCATATCAACCCAAAATGGAATGGATTTGCTTGTTTTGTCAGGTCTAGTCATAACCATTAAGAGCATTATTAAGAGGTAAACAAACAGACCGTTAGTCCTTGATTAAAGGGCATAAATTATGAACTTTGTAAATTTTCTAGTTAAAAACTATACATATTTTAAACTTATTATTATTATTATTATTATTATTATTATTATTATTATTATTATTATTATTATTAAAACCTTATTAATAACCAACAACTTTATGCATATTGTAGTTGTAAAATTGGCTTTGGGAGTTTTTCAAAAAAAATTGAATTTTTCATTTCTAACCCTAAAGTTTCAAGCTTTGGCAAGTTAAGTTTAAAGTTTTAATCTTTGTTTCCCTTTTAACCCTAAAGTTTTAATCTTTGACAATTTGAGTTTAAAGTTTTAATCTTTGGTAATTTAACCCCTTTGATTAAGTTGATTTTTCACTTCTAATTTAAAAGTTTTCATCTTATACAATTTAACCCCTTTCATTAACTTGATTTTCCATTTCTAATTCAAAAGTTTCCATCTTTTGCGATTTAACCACTTTGATTTTTTTTACTTATGTGTTGTAATCTTGGCTTTGGGGGTTTTCCAAAGAAAAAATGGTTATGCATATGGTTGTTGTAACCTTCGCTTTGGGGTTTTACAAAAAAAAAAAAAAAAACTTGATTTTTTTTACTATTCACCCAAAAGTATTTCATAAATTACTTTTAACCCAAAATTATTTGTTTTTTTTACTTTTAACACAAAACTTTTTATCTTTTACAAATCTATCCTCTCAACTTTTTTTACTTTCAACTTTGGTCCTTTATAATTTTCATTTTCTACAAATTTTTCGCTTTATGCTTCGTTCTAAATTTTGTGACTTAACACATCGCAACGTGCGTCTTTGGTTTAACGTTTTTACGTTTCGTTCTAAATTTTGCGAGTTAACACGACGCAACGTGCGTGTGTGGGTGAACGTTTTTACATCGTCTATTTTTTCCCGTTTGACAGGTTCAACATAACGTGTGCGTCCTAAATCGACTTAGTTATAAATAAAGAATCCCCGCCGCATTGCGGCGGGTCGTAATTCTAGTTATTATTATTTAGATTAAAAGGAAACGAATTTTGCGATAAAATAAGAAAATAACCGGTGTGTAAAAGAGTAAAACGAGTTTTAACACAACATACAATAAAAATAAGAAAGATCACTAAAGTGATGCCGAAGTTGATACTTTCCCTTAGGTAGTGTTTGGTATGCAGGATTGAGGGGCGGAATGGAATGAAATGGATGATTACGAGGGAATGAAGAAAAAGGTGTTTGGTTGGTCAATGGAATGGAATCACTCATTCCAAATAGCATTCCATTTTCTCAAAATCATTCCTTCCACCCCCATGTTTTTTTTCATTCTATCCCCTCTTGCACCATTCATCAACAACACCACAACCCACCACCTTCGCAAAAACCCACATCCACCACCCACCACCCACCACCTCACCCCGACAGCCACCGTCGCCGCCACCACCACCGTTATCACCCACAACCGCGACCAACCGCCAACGCCACTCGCCGCCGCCACCCACCACCATCGTCGACGCCACCACCACCGTCACCACCAACCGCCGTCGCCGCCGCCACCCACCGCCACCTCTGCTACCACCCACCACCAACGGCCACCTTGCTGCCACCACCATTCGTCGTCACCGCCACCACCACCACCCATCGCAGCCGCCGACACCCACCACACTGCCACTCGCCCACTACCGCCACCTATAACCACCCACAATTACTACCACCGACCACCACCACCACCACCACCACTCACCACTTATTTTATTACTCCGTTTTTCTTGTCTACCGAACAATACACAATAATAATTCATTCCATTCACACATGGTAACCAAACAAGACTTGGAATGGTAATGATCCATTGCATTTCCTCGTCCATTTCATTACCTCGTCCATTCCATTTCTTGGTCCATTTCATTACCCCATACCAAACAGACCCTTAGTAATATTAAGGGAGCATGGAGTAGTCTCGGGAAGGTCTTTGAGGTCGTGCGCAAACATTTCGGGGCCAAACAAATGCTTCAAGTTTTGGGGTGTAGTCAGTCTCCTTCCTATTTGGTGATTATTTGGGGAGTGGGAGAAAAAACTGATTATGATGATTTAAAGCGACTTTATGGTAATTTAACACACATAATTTTCATAAACCTCTTTTCAAAATTGATTAGGCCATCCGTAGTCATAAGTAGGGATGAGCAAAATGGACCCGGTACCGGTACCGAATTTACCGAACCGGGTACCTTTTCGGTACCGACTTTTGACATTTTCGGTACCGGTCCGGTACGGTACCGGTATTTACCCTCAAATACCGGTACCGAACCGTACCGTACCAGGTATATTCGGTACCGGTACCGGTACCCACTTTTGAGGATTTTCGGTAACGGTACCGGTTCGGTACCGAGCTCATCCCTAGTCATAAGGCCCTTTTGGGGGCGTTATGCGACATGTGGCATGCCACGTCACCAAGGGGCTTTATGAGGCGTTATGCAAGTTAAGGTCGTAGTCATAAAGCTCCTTTGTCATCATTACTCAATTAATTTAATTTTTATTTTTTTAATTAATTTCTAAGTTTTATAAAATTAAAAATCATTGCATTAAATAAAAAACAATACATTAAAATAAAAAAAAAACGTTAAAGAAAAAAAACGTTACACCTAAAAAAATAAATTTATTCTTCGGCTTCATTTTCGTTCTCTCCTTCTTCCTCTTCATTTTCTCCAGCATCCAAACCTACGTCTTCAAAGTTCCCGTCTTCGAATTCCTCAACCTCTTCTTCCTCGGAATCTTCTTCGTCGTCACTGTTGTATCGAATTGGGCGAATCGCCCAAGCATGCTCAACCAAATCCGCCTTCAACGTGTTATGTATTTCCTTAGATCGCAATAGTTGAGCATTTGCGAGTCTCTCTTCCATTGTTGCTTGGGTTCCTTCGACTAAATCTTCCGGAATATAGTTTTGGCATATCGCTCTTCCATCATCCTCAATGATCATATTATGCAAAATGATGCAAGCATACATGGCCATTCGTATTCTATTCTTATGCCACATGCGACAAGGATTTCTGATAAAATGCCATCGTTGCTGTAGAACCCCAAAACACCTCTCGATATCCTTTCTCGAAGACTCTTGTAATTTTTTAAAATACTTTCTTTTCTCATCGAACGTTTCAGAAAACGTTTTAACAATAATCGAATACTCCGGGTATATACCGTCGCCCAAATAGTAGTCATGCTCGTAGTCGTTCCCGTTCGCATGAAAACCGGCATTTGGTATAGTTCCAAAAATGTAGCTCTCTAATAATGGTGAAGCCTCTAACGTATTAATATCGTTAAAACACCCGGCTACACCAAAGAAGGCCGACCAAACCCAAAGGTCGTATGACGCAACAGCTTGTAATACCAAAGTTGGCCCTTTTTTATTACCCCGTGTATGTTGACCTCGCCATGCGGTTGGACAATTATACCAACGCCATTGACGACAATCCAAGCTACCAATCATGCCGGGTATTCCATGCTTTTCTAGATGCACCTCATATATTTGTTGAAGGTCGTTCCAAGTGGGATTTCTCAAATAACGTTTTCCATATAACTGGCATATACCTAAAATATAATTTAATATATAAAAGTTTTACTCTTAAGCTACTAAAAAAATAAATATATAAAAGTAAATAAATAAAAGTCAATAAAAAATACCATAGCAAAAATGTTCCAAGCAATCTCGGGTTGTTTTCTCCGCCATCTTCAAGTACTCGTCGTTGATGTCGTACGTGTTTCCGTATGATAATATGCGTAAGGCGGATGTGACATTTTGAATTGAGGTGAAGCCTAAATATCCTCGCGCGTCCATTCTTTGCTTAAAGAAATCATACTTATTTTCCAAATCATTATTAATGCGCAAAAATAACCTTTGGCTCATCCGAAAACGCCGTCTAAAAACATCGGGTCCGTGAACCGGTGTCGCATCAAAATAGTCTTTCATCAAACGCTCGTTCGCGGCTTCACGGTCTCGCAAGATATAGGTGCGCCGCAAGATGGGTCGTGGAGGGGGACTAGGCCGAACGTGCTCAAATGTTTGTATCACAAAAGTACATGCACTCGTAACCGCTTCTTCCTCCTCCGTGTCTTCTTCAGGTGAAAAAAATCTTCGGTAAATATCGGTGAAGGAGTGTTCCGACGGGGAACCCATTTTTTTGAATACGGTGGGAGTAGTTTCAACACTTTTTAAAAAATATATAGAGAAGGAGAGAATAGTTGAGTATGAATTGTAAAAAAAATGGAAAAGTTGTGAGTTATTTATAGAGTGAAATTAAAAAAATTGAATTTTTTTTTTAATATTATGACCGTTGTTTAACGGTCAATTTTTCAAAATCCTTCACAATCGCGCCGCTATAATCCTCGCGCCACACCTCAATTTGCCATTCATAACGCCCCTCGTTTTGGTGTTTGGGGCGTTTTACCGGCGCCATCTTCGGGCATAGCGCCCCACTACGGATCGACTTACAATAATTGCAAGATTTTCGGGGGTCTAGGCTTAAACATCATAACAATATTAAACTAACTACACAGTTGTTTACACTGATCAAAACCAAACAGATATATTAGTGCATTGATATTCTTATGACTTTTGCACAAATATATCTAACCACTTTACTTCATAATGGAATTAACAAAACTGAGTCAGTACAATTAACTATTCCAGATGCACATACGCCAAAATCCAACCATCAATCAAGACTGGTAGAACTTTTCTAGCTCCTCTAAAAACGTCTTTCTGATGACCTCTCGTTTGAGCTTTAGTGCTGCGGTAACAAGTCCAGATTCAGGAGTCCATGCTTCCGAAAGCAACTTGATCTTTGCGGGAATCTCAAACTTCTCCAATCGCCCTGTTTTTGCAGCCTGTAAAAAAAGATAGCTTATGACCCAAGTCGTAAAATATAACGTTCGCAACTCTGAACAAGTATAATATATTGTTGTTACCTTTAGCAGGGAAGCGTAAACTTCCTTCAAGGTTTCTTCCATTTCACACAAACTTGCGAAATCATCAAATTCGATACCTTTCTGCAAAGCCCAAGATTCAACCGCAGATTGTGAAGCCACCACAAGAGCCACACAGTAACTGTGGAATGAATTCGCGTGCACCATTATGTTATCAACATAAGGGCTAACACTCAAAGCGGCCTCAACCTGTGTTAGAAACATTGATCTCTGAGTGGATTCTGGTTTTCGTTTATATAAACCAGAAACAGAAATAAATACATATAAAAAGAAAATGTACCTTTCCTAGAGACACGTATTCTCCGTGTTGAAGTTTGACTATATCCTTCTTACGGTCAATTATCTCAAGGCAGCCATCTTTATGGAACTGCCCGATATCGCCCGTGTAGAACCACGTCAAGCCTCTCTCATCAACCTTTATACACGAAAAAGAGTTAAGAGGCGGTAAAACGGTTGATAATTGTATACTTTGTAAGAATATTACGCATGGTAAGAAAGAATATTACTTTGTATACTTCCTTTGTCTTCTCGTCATTTTTAAAGTATCCAAGAGTAACATTTGGCCCACCAATCACTATTTCTCCACGCGGCATAGGTGAATCACTCGTTAAGTAACCACCTTCGGGCCAATCTATTAACTGTAGTAATTAATACAATCATTAGTTATGGTCCTTCTGGATAAAACAATAGATTAAATACAGAAATGAATGTAAATGTTCTGAAACTCGAAAACTACTGCCAAACGAAAGATGATACTTTTGATGAGCGTATTTGTAAGAAACATCAAACTTGTTTTACATGGTTCAATATAGTAGTTTAAAATGTAACTAAATAATGTAGTCCTAAAAAATAAAGTTAGCATAATAATTCGAGAACGTACGACATGAAATGGTTCAAGTACAATCTGTAAAATCTGTAATATGGCTAACTTAATGAACTTATTATTACAAATTGTTTAGACGTAAATTACACTAGGTACAAATGCACAAAAGATAATATAAACTTGTAATATAATGTACAGGTCAAAAAGCAATATAAGCTTGTAAATCAGTATATTGCTAAATATAATGCACAAAATACTAGTAAAAATACATACTTGCGGACGACTGGACATAATGTAAAAGTAATAAAGGATAGACTATAACCAAAAATATATGTTAAGTTTATAAGTGTAATATAATTAAAAGCTAAGTACCAAGAAGGACAAAAAAGTAAGTTTGTAACATAGTTGTAATTTTTTTGATCATCTAAATGCGACAAAAAATATATTATATTGTGTAGAAAATATGAAAATCTTGTGTAAATAAAACAAAATTGCCTTAAATTTTAGTGGGAATATGCTAGCATTTTGCATTGGAAATTTGGAAGGTATCTAGCTCAATACTAATATAAAACAAATGATTTGTATCATTGTCTTATCACTCCTACGAAAGTCATCAAAATCAATATTTCATACAAAATAAAATCAAAATAACAATAACTACTTAATTTTAAAATTAACACAGATGCAGATATAACCTTGATATAGGAGCAAGGCAGGGGTGCACCAACACGACCAACAGATGGGTCATCATACTCAGAAAACGTCCCACCAGCACATGTCTCAGTTAGACCATAACCTTGGCCTATTGGTGCCCTGGTGTACACATAAAAACATATAGTGATATCTTGTTTCTTTTTCGAAAAAAAAAATAAAAATAGTATAAATAATCAATTAGAGTTTGTTAATTACTAACCCAAGACAAATGTTGATAAATCTTTGAGTATCAGCTGACAAAGGGGCCCCACCAGACAAAATGAACCGGATACGACCCCCCAAAATGGCCCGAACCTTTTTAAACACTAGAAAGTCCCATAAACGCTTTTCTAAACCCCACGCCCCTAACCAACTTCCGTTTATAGCAGACAACCGGCGATCATAGGCTAAATTAAACAACGTCCTTGATAATCCACCTGCTGAATCCACCTGAAAATTTTCAGCCAAAATTCATACAAATATCGTAGTAATAAATAAAACATAAGGCATGTGCATGGAATTTTAAATTTTAATCAACCTTTTTCCTCACACCATCTCTGACACGATCAAGAATAGCGGGAACAGATGCCATTAAAGTCGGCCTTAGAGCCGATGCATCTCCCTTTGTGCCCTTTTTAATTTTACTTGACGTATCGGTAAGAGTTAAAGGGGTTCCATAACCTATTGAACTTCCTACAGCTGCAATTAGATTCTGCGACATGAAAAATAGAATTTACAGTTTAAAGTTTAAACATAATTATTTAATAATATTTTTAAGATAATGTATAACATTTAAAAGGTTTGGTTATCGGTATACCTCCGCTGCAAGTTCAAGAATATGTGCTAGCGGTAAGTAGGCTAAATACACATCTTTGACCCCAAGACAGGGCACAATGGTCATCACAGCAGAAACTGTCGCTAAAACGTTGCTGTGTGTCATCATTACACCCTGCATAAAATTCCATATTAATAAGTTTTATACCGAAAACGAACAAATATTAAGAAAAGAAGCTTTCTACTAACCTTAGGCAAGCCGGTACTCCCACTTGTATACATAACCACTGCCACATCAGCAGGAAGCGGTAGATCTGCTTCAACGGGGCTCTCTCTACCAATTTTTTTCACTTCGGAATATGAAAAGACTTTCCAGTTGCTTCCCTCAGTTAATACGGGATTTGAAGTTATTTCATCGTCCATGCATATAACACGTTCTACAGTGTCTATTTGTCCGCTTATATCGATAAGTTTTTTCAGTTCTTTGTTTCCACAAATTACAGTAGTAACCTCTGTCTGGAAAAAAAAAAAAAATTAGAATGTAATTAGATGGCAGTTGGATTTATAAATTACAAGTTACAATTCATTATGCTATAACAAGAACATTTTAGAGCTATAAAAACAAACTCCCTGCTTGAATTATTTTTTAGAATTGTTAGTTTACTCTATAAAATTAAAAATTCTTGTATCCACTTATAAAGGTTGACAGGACCACAAAAGCACGAATGTATCTTTTTCACGGATTTGAAGGATCATGTAATCCCACTTTGCATTATAAACATTTTAATCCATCATTGTATACTTCATAATTTATACAAATTATTGCATTTATCCCAATTTAAAAAATAAAAAAAATTACCTCATTTAATGAGTGACAAATGGCTTCTTCACCCAAAGATGCATACATGGTGACAACAGTGACGTTTTGCCTGAAACAAGCCTGATTGACGAGATAAATAACGGTGGTTTGGTTACGGTTCACGAATCATGAAATCCTACTTAAACAGATGTATTATATAAAATTATAAATTACCTGCAACGCAATAAACCATTCTTCACGAGTATCTGCAAAGATTGCAACGCGTTCACCACTTTTATGCCCAATTTGCATCAAACCGGATGAAAAACTACACACAACTTGAAAAACTTGACCATAAGTCATCCACTCATAATCACCTAAATGAAGCTTTTCAAATGCCCTCCCGTCTTGATTTACTTCGCTCTCCCTCGAGATTATTTTTCTCGTTCCAAGTAGATTCTTGTCAGCATGTTGATTGCATGCCTGCTCAAACAGATCTGCTAGAGTCTTGATCCCTTCCCATGCTGTTTCAACCGGAGACGTAAACCGGTGGTTTCTGATAGCATACCCCGGGTCCCCGCCGACATCAGCAGGCAAACCTCGGTTTTTTCCCTTGTTAGATTTCCGAAGGGCGAGAGTGAGTAGAAGAGGGGCCAAAACTCCAACAATATATGCACTCATGTCCAAATCACTCTTATGGTCCCAAAAAAGCGACTTGATCACTGAAACAAGAATTTCACCGATCAAGATTACCTCAATTACTGATGGAACAAGACAATATTAAGATACAAGTTGTCTATTGTCTTACTTTTGTAAATAGTTAACGTATTAAATAAGATTATAAACACTATATTGTCGAAACAATCATCTGATCTTTCTTCAAAGTTCTAATAAAACGAGTTAGAAGGTTGTTATATCATCGTTCCTACTCCTTTTAATCACATTAGCCTGCCACACTTAAAACGCAATGTGAACTCGTCAGCATTGCCGTTGACACAAATGTTAATCGGACGATTACCAACACGTAAACGTGAACACACTCACTCTGCTTAGGTCAGTGAACATGTCCCACAATTGCCCGATTAGAATTATCCTTTGAACTCCAGTTTCATGTCATCCATTGTGAGAAATCGTTCATTCCAATCTAATTCAATCCCACTTATTACCTCCCCCTAATGATACGAAAGACCAATTCATTTTAAGAATCAAAATGAGGCATAAATCACTGTCCCCAACCTTTTTTGAGGACAAAAACTAGAATTGTGCTCTCAAATTCTGTTGATTAAGCACATTGCTTGTACTAAAGTGATTTACGATCTCCAGAAATCAAAATCACAAAACAAACATTTACTAATACCAAAGCCTTCTTAAACCCGCACCATTATCCCAAAAACAAAATCAATTGTTCAACTACATAATCCACAAAAATAAAGATCTGGAGAATAAACATCTACGTGTGAGATTGTCAGATCAATAGCGTGCATTAAGAAAAATGCTGTAATCAGAAGAGGAAATGCGAATAATAATACTCCAAAATCATACAGAAAAAAAGGGGTTATTACCTGGAGCGTTGTGGTTAAAGACCCAGCTCACAACAACAAGCTTCAGACAGACAGACAGACAATGAAGAGTTAAGTTAAGGATTATGGTGATTATAAGGTTGACGGATGACAACGTTAAGACCAGCGGAGAATCCAAAGAGCAGATGCTTCAATCCAGACGGCGTGCTGCCACTATTGAAGACTAGGAGATTGCTTTTTTGTTTTTTTACAAGTATATTCTTAATTCCTTATCTACACTATTATCGTTAATTCTAATTTATTACTCTTTTAATTTAAATATTATTATATTATTTTCTCTGTTTTACTTTTTAATTTTAACACTGAAACATATATAAGTTGTTTGAATAGGTTAATAAACAATATATATTTGGGTCGATTTTAACCATCAATCTAAGAAAATTCCAAAGGCGTCTGGAAATGTTGAAATTTGGCTTGTGTACAAAGTCCAAATGTGTGGACGCTGTCTCAACCAGAAATCCACTTGTTTGGTTGTACCCCTATTTCCTCTTTGACCACTAGTTTTTTTCCAATTGTATCCGGACAGTAAACAATAGCATTTGTTGTCATGAAATCTTTAAACAATAAATATCATACTAAAGAGTTAGTTAGCCGAATAGTTTGTTGGGGTTTTTATATTACGATTACCGTATGTATTTATTACTTGATAATAAATGCGGACCTGCCAACCTCACTTGATGGCAAATGCGGTATCTGTTTTGACAATAGTATCCGAGAGGCTATTGAAGACATTGTTGTTTGCGGGGGGTCCTACTTTGGTGACCTTCTGTGGCGTTTGGCATCTTTGCCGATGTGTCTGGGTGGTTTGGGCCTCCTCTCAGCTCGGGATGTTGGAGTTTATGCTTTTGTGGCGTTTAGAGCTCAGTCGTGTGTATTGCAAGACCATATCCTTCGGAACAGTGGGGTTGTTAAGCTTGACGTAGACTACCAACAGACTCTTGAGTATTTAAGTGTCTCTCTTCCATACTTTGACATTGGCAATTTCTCTAATATGGACCCCCCCCCCCCAAAGCCACAAAAAAACTTTGGCGAATGCTCTATTTGACAAAATCGCTCGGAGTCTGGGAGAAACATTTGATTTGTCTCCCCGCCAGAAGGCGGTGATTGAGTGCTTGAAAGGCCCCATGTGCAAGACTTTTTGACTGTTATCCCGATCGAGGGGCTGGGGCAATGCATGTCGGCTGTTGAGTATAGGGCTATCCTCAAATACCGGCTGATGATCCCTATGTATCCAGAAGACAAAACCTGCCCAATCTGCCGTAAAGCCTGCATGGATAAATACGGGGAGCATGTTGTTCATTGCAAGGAGCTCCCTGGTTAAAAATATCGGCATGACTGGGTGAGAGATGTTTTGAGGGACATCTTGAGGAGAGCGGGGATTTCTACCAAGAAGGAGGCCCCATGTGAATTTCCTTACAGACCCTATGGAAGGGAGATCTACATTGAGACCAGCGGATCTGCTCGTCTTTGGCTGGGCGGGAGGGAAACATGCTTGTGTGGATCTCACAGGAGTCTTCCCCTTAGCTGGTTTAAGGGAAAGCGGGTTTGTAGCAGGACAAGCTATAAGGAAAGCAGAATCAAAAAAGGTGGATAAACATGCTAAAGCATGTGCTGATAACCAACATGCATTTGTCCCCTTCGCCTTCGACACCTTTGGATCCCTAGCTCCAGAAGCTATCCGTTTGTTGACTAGGGTCCAACAGGTTGTCCACAACAGTGGCTCATCAACAGGGGGCAGGGGTTTGTCTTTAATAGGCTAGGGTTTGCTATTCAAAAAAGGGTAGCGGCGCAGCTTGTTGCTCGCTTACCTGCGATATTGATGTAAAGTGCATTTAGATGTGAATAAAAGCTAATATTTAAATTCAAAAATAAATAAATAAATAAATAAAGGTTTAAGATCAAATACGCTCTAAAAAAGTAAGAAGTCGTACAAATTGTATTAACTCGACTCTGATTGACCTCATTCAAAAACGGCAATAGAACCGTCTTATCGAACTCTATGATGTAAAATTTTAGGTTTTCATTTTTGGATTTATAGGTTGTAGATATTAGAATTTTTTTTATTATCATTGTGTTTTTTCTATAATTGTGTCATTGTGTCTTTTTTTGCGACTCAATGTGTCTTTTTTCATCGACATTGTGTTATATTTTTCGGCATTCTGTTATATTTTGCTCGACATTGTGTCATCTTGTGCGATCTATTGTGTCTTTGTACACTTCTTATTTTTAGGAGCCTTTGTAGAATAACTTAACCCAATAAATAAATTGTAACATGCTTAATTCATGTTGAAATATTTGTTACACTGTATATCGTTATTCCTAATATTTGAAAGGTAAAATAAATAGATTACTCACCCATCTTCTCTTTAACCACATCAGCCGCATAGCCCGCCAAAACCTAAACTGAGACCTGTCGCTGACGCAGAATAAGTCTAGGTATTGATGCAACATTACTTATTGATAAACCCTTAACTTTAGGTCTCTTTTTAAATGATTCAATCGAGTTTGCACCACCTGAATATTTAATTTATTTGTTGTGAACGATGTTGTAAGTAGGGGTGTAAATGAGCCAAGCTATTCAAGATCGGCTCGAAAAAACTCGATACGAGTTGAACTGAAAAAACTCGATACGAGTTGAACTTAAAGGAGCCTAACCCTAAAATTTATATAATAATATTTAAAAAATAATAATTATAACTTAACATAAATTAATTAAAAAGTTAATAAACAAGTCGAACTTGAGTTTGAAAAACTACCCACGAGCCGAGCTCGGATTTTAGAAACAGAGCTCGAATCGAGCCAAGCTCAAGCTTAGTCAAGATTGGGTTTGGCTTAGTTGATTTGCACCCCTGGTTGTAAGGCCCATCATCGTGCCTCAAGTTTCAATAGTTAAAAAGTTATGGTTATTTTAAAATGGTGGAGATAGTTGGTTTAAATTCAACATTATGTTTTAAAGACGTGTGTTATATGTTTTAAAAGTTATATTACTTAAACTAAAATTGCATTTTTTATCCTCCTTATATGTTATAATATAGGATAGATGTATGAGTTTGATTTGCAATCTCTTCACATACCTCCAATTAGGGGTGAACAAATTAACCACCATAACCGATAACCAAACCATAACCGACATAACCGAACCACTAATAACCGATAACCAATATAACCAGTGGTTATGGTTATGAAACTTTGTATAATCGCTCAATCGGTTATGGTTATGGTTATGGTTATGAAGCTTTGGTTAATCGAATATAACCGAAACCGAACCGAAGTTGTGATGTTGACTTTATATAATAGATTTGTTTTTTACAAAACCATATAGAGGGTTTTTACTAAGATAAAAGTATGTTAGTAACAAAATGATCTTGATATAGATGTCAATTATTTTGATAAAAAAAAAACTAAGGTGTTATGGCTATAATTGTTTTTGTTTGAGAATTAACTTATTAAAAAGAACTCTAAATTGGTAGTTTAACCAAAAAGTTTAGTTTTCGCTATCTTATAAAATAGGCTCATGCTAAGTTCAAATCGTGCACAACCCTATTTATTTCAAACCTTGCTTGGTTACATAACCGAAATTAACCAAAACCGAACCATAACCGACTTCATAACCGATTAACCATAACCGAAGTTTGGTTATGGTTATGGTTACCAAAACTCCATAACTGAACTAGCGGTTATGGTTATGGTTAATAGTAAAAACCGACCCATGCACACCCCTACCTTTAATTCCATTTCCTTGTGTTTTCCACTATGCTTGGAACATTGCTGCTATCCTTTTGTCTCAATGACACCAAATACATCGATGGTTGGGGTCAGACCTCGTAGTCGTGTGGATGAATTGACGGAGTTGCAACATGGGGAAAACCCATTAGAGGGGGCCCCAAGTATGTAACTGTGTCTCATACTCACCTCAGCCTACTATACATCGAGTATCGGGCATAATCATTAATTTGTTAAACAAAAACACCTATTGGGATTTCCAAATCCATTTATTTTTCTTACTATTCACATGAATGATCCCACCTAATTTATCACAAAACTTTCATTTCAAACAGCCCACCACTCTGAGTATTGATATCTCATCTATCTTAATTCCATTTTCGACATTTCTTAGCTCATTGCAAAGCTTATCACAGAGATTGCAAACCCATAATTTTATTAACAACAATTGCTTATCATAGTTATTTGTAGTCAAAAAATTCACCCAAAGTATATTTTTATTTTTAAACAACCTCCTAATCATTTCATTTAAACATATTAGATTTTAGTGAAAATAAAAGAGTCATGTCCACATATAACAAACCAACTATGGAAATGGTTTTTGGTTCAACCATTCCCATCCAGCCTGTTTCAATATCTACCAAAACACCGGTCTTGTTTTGACTTGTTATTCGACCCGCCCATTTCCATATCTATCTTTTCGACATAATCCCTGCTGTAATGCAGTCCAGTTGTCTAGACCATGGATACACTACTCAAACCTTCTTTTACAGATGATGACATGAACCAAATCCATGTACTTCTTCCTGACTAGCACAATATATAATGCTAGCAAGAGGCTGCATGTTCTTGCCAACTAAAAAAGGGTAGATGCACGGTACCCCCGACCGCGGAAGGGATCCCCCTTCCCAAGCTAGCGACTCGACAACGCTGCCTGGCGGTGAAACCCCTGCCAACCCGAGGGGCTGAAACATGTTTCGAACCCGTGACCTCGAGTGTCCTCGGGCCGGTTTAAGGTGGGGGTCGGTGGCCACTGGGCTGACACCCAATGGTTATGTTCTTGCTAACTAGGGAGCCAAGTATTTGGTTGAAAAAAATAACTGGAATTTATGGGTCACAATAGCTCTTCAATGTCCAAGTAATACAAACAAAAATCTACATTTTTTTATCTCCCAATGTAGAAATAGGGATGTGTTCCAAACAAAGATGTGTTTTACCATGAAGTCTACGATTCATGAACATTGTGTCGGTTTCTCTCTCTCCTAAAAGCATTGAAGAGATCCATGCCAAGGAAAACATTAAGCAAATTCATACCCGCCATACCAAACAGAGCGAGTGGAAGCTCGATTCCTTTCTCAAACTTAGATGCATCTTTGATTAGCTTGACTGTAATTAGCACATGAGATAATAGACGTGCCAATACGAAGGTGCTCATATTTAAGAACCATTCGATTTTAACTAGCTTGCTCTTTCCATCGCGTAAGCCAGCCATCCGCCTCACTTTTCTCACATGAAGAAAGATAGAATGCAACTGCCAATCACAATCAAAGAAAGTTTAGTTGAATAGCCACAATGATTTAGTGAGTACTTATGTTGTGATCTCAAAAAGTCAAAAGTCAAAGTCAACGCGTACCTCGCATATAAGAGTTAGAATAAGATAGTTGATTGTGACATTTCGGTATAGGGCTAGAGTAAAGCATCCAAGGAGAATAAAATGATGCAATAGAATGGAGGGTATCCATCCACTATACAAACCATAGAGCAACATATCCAATTGATCGTACGCGAAATACCCACATGATATGCACAACGCTGAGTACGCCCATGGCCATGTAGTGTTAACGAGCTGCGAATGCTCAAATAACTGATTCACATCATTAGATGCCAACTGCTTCACCAAAATGAACACCACTGTCAAGAAATTCAGTCCATGTTTACTAACTTTACAATCATACATGCCTATTGTACAAGCATTCTAGCCAAAACTCATCCTTTATAGACAAAATTATAGAAATCATTGTGTACAAGTGTCCCCTGTACTTGTTTTAGTCAAACATCATACTTTCAAGACTCAAAATTTGCATAGATTAATTAACGAATTATAGCAGACAAAAGTTACCCATTTAAGTAATCTTTATATTGTAAATACCACATCCAAAATTTTCTAGATTAAGACGATATTTTCGATGAATTTTGAAGCTAAAAAACAATTCATTTGACTTTGAAAAACCTTGAAATGAAGATGATGCAGATCTTTACATATTAAAATTTTCATGAATTGAGCAATTGAGATCAATCTACCATCAAATCAGCACAAGAAAGTCAAACAGATGCATCAAAATATGAAGAACAGTTACAATACCTGAAGCAGAGGTTAGGGAAGAGTGGAGAAGAGAGACGCAAGTGTTGACCAGAAGAGGGTCTCTGGAGATGAATTTCCGGCAAACCCAGTTGGAAAATTGGTAAAAAGAGAAGCCAAAGATGAGTGGAAGAAGCTCCGTACGCTTGTTGAAGAGAATTTCGAAGAAAACAGAGACGGCCCACATGATGAGAGTAGCCATGAAGAAGAAGAAAGCACCTGTTCCGTTTTTCTTCTGAACCCGACGATGATCGCCGGCCATGGTGCACCTGAACTTGAAGATTTGGTGGTTCTTTGTTGACTGTGGGATTGATCATCTAATACGCCTTGGGGTCGATGTGGCTTATCTAGTACCGCACACTTTGCGGGACTTACTATACCCCTTCACAATACAACTCTTCATTACTGGTATGCAAAGTCGGATAACCGTGGTTAATCGAGTGTTTGATTAATTGAAAAGTATTAAGTATAATCATAGCCGATATTAGTTAACCGTTGTTCCGTTATTCGGTTAGTTAACCAATATATATAAAACTTGTAAAATATAAACTCATGAATATAAAACTTGCAAAGTTATATAGAAACCACATGCATATTGGTAATGAGCCCTATGTACATAACAAAACAAACACTAATGGATCCCCAATTAGACTAAAAGGTTAAAAAATCTAGTGGGCCATGAACTTATAAATAATATTACATTAAGAGAGTTTGGTGTATAGAGGTATATAGAGGCTGGTTAACGTACAAAATGGCTTAACGTACATTGTGTATGCGATTGTTTACCAACGTGCGATTTTATGTTTCAACCATGCGATTTGTGATTTAAACACCCCCATGCGATTTGTATATACCCCATGCGATTTCATCCCCCATATACACAACATGCGATTTCCAGATTTTATGAATGCGTTTTTTTTATAACGTGCGATTTCACATCGCGTACATAATGTACGTTAAGGCCAATTGTACGATATACTTTGTCGGTGTGTGTGTATATATATATGTTTGGCTAATCGGTTCGGTTCGTTTATTTTCGGTTTTATATATATGATTAACTGAAATCGGAACCGGAATTCAGTTATTCCATGAACTTATAAATAATATTACATTAAGAGAGTTTGGTATATGATTAACAGAAACTGGAACTGAAAGTTCGGTTACTCAAAAACCATTAGCCGAACCATCGGTTCAGTTATTCGGTTTCGGTAAATTCGATTTTATGCTCACTCCTACCCTTCATTGTGGGACTTACTATAGCCCTTCACAATACAACCCTTCCAACAATAAGTAATGTGATCATTTAAATGGGCGAACATGCACATGTGTCGGTGTCGCTTTCGTGCTTTTATGTTCGTAAACGTTTGTTAACGTGTTAGTTTGTGTTTGTTTAGGTTTATTTGTGTTTGTGTCACAATTCTATAATTATGTGATCTCAATATTCTTTTTCCTGTTTTTTTATTGCACCCCTCCTCTCATAACCAATCTTAAAGAATCAAGTCTAGGGTTTAAAGAAAACAATGGAAGAGAACCAACATAAAGATTGATGGTGAAATCGGCTTAGATTAGGGTTTGTGATTAGAATTAAGACAGAAAGGAAAACGATTTCAAAATTATGGAAAGTATCAATCTCTCTTTGATCAATTGCATGTGAGCAAAAAAGATCCCGCTCAAATTCTTTCAACAAGGGTTATTAGGATGACAGGTGACAATTAGTGGTTTAAAAAGATGCCATATGTACTAAGCTTGTTTTGATTTATTATAATTTATAAATATAGATATAGATTATAGATAGGAGTAACTTATTTCAGTACATTAATTGGGTCAACTCCATTTTTTAAGCATCTTAGTAAAATGATAACCCTTTATTTTTTTTATAAAATTTTGAATTCAAATAAGAATCTTTTATTGTAATCATATATTAAAAAAACTACAAAATTTTCATCAGTCACCTAATAAATTGAAAATTTATTTTAAATTTTAATCGTATATCATCAATCACGTAGGGCTGTTCAAAAAGCTCGGGCTTGGAGCTCGCTCGGATTTAGCTCGGAAAAAGCTCGCTCGATTTGGCTCGGTTTAAAAGTGAGCCTAGCCGGCTCGGCTCAGTTAGAAAGTGAGTCTAGCTCGGCTCGTAACGAGCCGAGCTGACTCGGTTCGGCTCGCTTTGTAGCTCGGCTCGGTTTAGCTCGAATTATTTTACTTATTATAAGTTTTAATTTTATATACATTATAATATATTACAAAAAAACTGATTATTATTTACATGTATATAGGTTTGTAATTTGATATTTATGGCATATTTGACGATTGATTACCATACTAATACTAATGAACTAATATTGTATTTTATTGAAATTAAAACTTATTTTGCGTTGTTAAACTTGATTTTGGTTTAAATTGTATTAGGTTGAACTTATTTTGAATATATTATTTTAAATTATTGAATAATATTTTAGGCTATTAAATTTTAAGAGGTATCTATTAGTTTTTTTTTTATAAAATCGAGCCAAACCAAGCCGAGCCATGCTAGCTCGGTTTAAAACCAAGCCGAGCCCGAGCTTAGATTTTCAGCTCGGTTTCAAATCCGAGCCGAGCCGAGCCAGCTCGGTTTATAATCGAGCCGAGCCCGAGTTTAGCATAGCTCGACTCGACTCGGCTCATGAACAGCCCTACAATCACGTGATGTATAGGATAACGTTTCGATATGTGTAGGATATATGTAGGATAAATGTCGACATAAGTAGGATAAATTTAGACTTGTGTAGTATAAAATGTTTACGGCTAATTAATTAGAGAGATAAATAATTATTATTAGATTTAAAACTCTTCCACCAAAATCTTCAAAATGCCCTTTTGATATTAAAAATAAAGTTAAAAGAGTTACAATATATTTACAGAACGGTGATTCTTTTTGAAGAAAAGTTAAAAGAGTTTTACGGATTTAGTTGGTGAAAAAGATTGTACCTTTGATCAAGTCTTTGGAAGTGGAAGACTTTAGCTTAAAAAATGAATCGCTACAATGAATGTTACCAATAAACGGTATTGTTTATATAAAATTTTACATTGCGGTATTATTTATATATGTATGTATGTATGTATGTATATTTTTTTATAATTTATCGAAACAACGTTGACCAAATGGAAGTTCAGATTTGGATGTTGTGAAGAAGACTCTAGCCGCATACAAGAAAGAGTATCGTTGATGTGTTGTAAAACACGTTCTTATATTTTGTATATTATTTTAATATTTTTTTAGTCTTTATAGGTGTATATTTTATTCTTTGGTGTTTATATAGGTTTCAGTGTAAAAAAACAAGCTAAAGGGTCTAGTTAATTAATTAAAAAATTACTATAGATAAAAAATTAGTGAATGAATGTTTTGAAAAGTTATGAAGAGAAATTTAATATGAAGCTAGTTTTATACATGCCCGCGTTGCGGCGCGCTAAATCAAATCCTTTTCGGTTTTATTATATGATCTAGGGGAAAAAAATACATCAATGCATAGATAGAAAAATATCAAAAATATTGTTCAATCTAGCCGATTACACAGGTGCAAAATAGGTTTTTTTCTCGCCGTATATAATTTGAGATATTGAACGGCCTTTGCCATTAAAACACTAGATCAAACATCAAGATAGAGTAGCAGATTCTCGCATCATATCCATATTTCTCAATGAACCAGTGCAACATATCACAGATGAATCCCCCTCAAACATCTCATTAGTGAGGAGCTCCATAAGTGCAGCTACCTATGTTCAATAAACAATTAGAAATCCACCAAGTATTTATCAGATGAAGTTTAAAGAGCATAAAATATATACCAGATTCCTTTATCCACAATGCTACATGTATGTGGTGGCTCAAATTCCTTCATACCATTGAAAAAGAGCTTTGGAGATCAATGGAAATGAATTTTATAAAATTAAGATTTTTAAAGACAAAGAAAAAGTCTACACATTTGTAATAGAGGTTTTCATCTTTTTTGTAGGCTGAGATTTCAACAAAGGTGAAATCCATACACCTACTTCTATGTTGAGTTGGCTAGGAACCAACAAAAAGATAAATGTAACCCACCTGAGCTGCTAGAGATCAAACATAAATCAAATTGATTCACTCATAATCTAAACCAGAGGACGTGAAAAAGAATGATACCTCTGAAAGAGCGGGGATTCTTTTTTTTTTTTCATAAGAAAAGAAACCTTCCATTTAAGAATCTCCTTTTCTTCATCAGTAAATACACATAAACAAAAAAAATATCATTGAACTCCTCAAATTTATAAACAGTCTTTGCATCATCACACTAACGCACAAGCCAAAATGATGAATGTAATGAAATGGATTTATCTTGTGTAGTCGGAAGCATCGTTTCTTTTTTTTTTCAAGATCTCTTTTCAACAATTCAAGATCCTCAAAAATCAAAGCCCCATATTTGAGTCCATCACTTCACAATACAAAAACCTGTCAAAAACCCATATTGATATTGATATTAAGAGAATGCCATCAAATTGAGTCCATCACTCTATTTATGTTTAAATGGTGGTACCACCATTTAAGCGTAAAAACAGCCCTCAGGGGGGTCATTATGAAAATCTTCCATATAAAATTCCAAAATTTTGGAGAAAGTAATTTTTAGTGTAACAACTCTCACTAAAATCAATACCTATTATGTCAATTATCCCATAAGGAAACCCTAATTGAGAAACCCAAGTAATTCTGCATAAACCCTAAAATTTTCAGAACAATCAGAATCAGGATCAGGGCCCCTAAAACTCAGGGGGGGAAACCCTAGTTACGATTATCTAAATAAAACGCTGGCAAATTCGAATTTTACGAAGTTTTCAACTCAGCTAGGCTAGTCCCAGACCTGGCTACCCTATAGTGGTCAGGTGTCTTTTACGGACCGTAAGGAAAACAAGTCTTACGGTCCGTAAGCATGTCCAAATTTGTGTATAAATAGCAGACATTGGGACTTGATTTTGGGCACTGAAACGACGTAAAAACTCCAAATACACGCTGAGATATCACAGAATTACTATAAAAAACACACACGGATCACTAATTGTTGCCGCAAACAGGGTATTAACTCGATCGCTATTACGATTCAACGTCCGATCGATTGTAACTATCCAACGATTGTTTGAGTGCTGCTCAAATTGAGTTTTTACTTTGTTATTCGTCGTGATTTCGACTTGAATGTTTAAGTATTACACTTTCTCAATCGTTGTGACGGTTTAATCTCGTGAATTGTCGTGACTGCTGTATTAGTTACTGAATCAGTAGGCTTATACACTGCTCGTTAAATCTGCAATGTGAGTTATTCTCTTTTTATCAACTGTTTTACAATACTCCAAATTATTTTCAAAGGTTATAATTACAGGGATTAAGTCGTGGTTATCTTGATCAATGGCTAGTGGGGTATTGTGCACATTACTAATTTTCTCACAGGGTTAGGCTAATAAGCCCTAACATAGGTTAGGCATATAAGCCCTAACAGTGATAATCATCACTAATTGGGTGACAGGACCCAATAGTGGTATGACCACCGTCACCAGGAGGTGACACGGTGCCATATAACAATAAGATAGAAACCATTGTAATCGCTCTTATGCTGTAATTTATAACTAAGTGTCATTTTATCAAAATGAATGATTCACTCAGTAT
This sequence comes from Helianthus annuus, assembly GCF_002127325.2. Lineage (NCBI taxonomy): Eukaryota > Viridiplantae > Streptophyta > Magnoliopsida > Asterales > Asteraceae > Helianthus > Helianthus annuus. The sequence goes on from NC_035441.2 coordinate 136,322,988, forward strand.
TTCCCCGCTGACAAAACCTTTTTCAAACATGTTTCAGGTGATCTGTTGTGAGCAAAGAAAAGTGCCGTGAAGCACTACAAGCTTAGAGAAGTGGCTCAATATAAATAAATAAGAAAAACATGTTTTAAGAAATAAAGATTTCCCAGTGAAATCATGTTAATGTAAATTACGGGTTTTATCCCTAACTTATGTAACGGATATTTTTTAATATTAAAAGATCATGTATTAAATACTTCCGATGTCGCCTAAATTAAATACCGCGGGATTTCCTGCCCCGCGGCTCTAGACCGGGTCAAACCGGGGCCAAGGGCCGTGACAGGAAAAGGTGGTATCAGAGCCACTGTTTTAAGCTTATCACCGATTTAAGCCTATTAAGTATTTAGAAAATACTTAAATTTTTCTAACTGTCATTCTGTGATTATGTGTTTTATTATCTGACTAATTGTGTACAGTATGGGCAGATCTTTATATGCTAGCCAATGTAGCAATTAATGCAAATCCTTAAAAGTTTTGACCCAAGTTTTAGCACCTTTATTATCTACAGTCTAGAAACCTTATTCAGTAAATAAATAAATTTACAAATAAAACCTAGTGTGTTTTAATTTTCAGTTGTTTTGTAGTTACGCAGCCTGGAATAATATTTAAAGATTTTATATAAAAATTTTGTTATAATTAGTAATGGTGTGTATTTTGCATAACAGCATGAGTGACTTGTCTGACGCCCTTCAGAATTTAAATCTCTATCCGGTAAGAATAGAGGTTTCCAGAGATTTCAATAGGTATATACCAGACATAGAAGAACCTATAGAATTCAACGCTTTACCTCTCGAGAAACCCAAGCCTAAGAAAATGGAAATTGGGGAAAGCTCTAGGCAAATTGAAGGGTTACCATCTCAGGAAGAGTTAGATTTTATATTGGCAAGCTATAATACTATTAAGCCTGTTAATGAAAATGTTTTTATTCACTCTCTTGAAACACAACTACCAATGAACTTAGAACCAACTATTCCAAACCCTTCAATCCACTCGCAACCTTTAGGAATAGACGAATGGTTGACTAATGAAATACAGTTCCAAAACAATCCCTATAATCTTTTTCCTCAGTTCGATCCAGAACCTCCACCAAATCCACCAACGAGTAACGAGAATATGGCTGAACTCCGCCACTTTGGCGAAGAACTAATGGATGCTGGGAATAGGATCCAAAAGATTGGGGGACAGATCTCCTGGAAATACGATGAGAGGGAACGCCGTTACTAGAATATCATCTGACAAAGGATAGGGGATTTATGGAACTGTGGTTGTGTAATAGTAATAGTAAAAATCAGTATGTAAAATAACTACAAATAAAACTTTGTAAGATAATAGTGTGTATTGATGCATACTATAAAATATAAAAAATGGGAATCAAGAAATCAATAGTTTTGGCTATATATGTATTGTGAAATTTGTATGATGATTTTGTGTATAATTGTTATTTATCAGATACTAACAAAATATATATATAATAATTATCAGATGGAAAACACTAATAATGAACCAGTTAATGAAGTAAACCAATCTGAGCAAAACCAGGAAAATCAGTATATGACTAGGCAAGATATCGAGAACATTGTTGCTCAAGGGATAGCCAATGCTATTCCAGCAATCCTGGCTGCTGCTCAGAAACCTGCTGAACCCCAACAAATTAGGGATGGCAATGGGTCGGGTTCGGGTCGGGTATTGGTAATCCCATACCCGTACCCAGTTATAAAATCACGTCCCATACCCGACCCAATACCCGTCGGGTATTTGTTGGGTAATTACCCATCGGGTATATCCGCGGGTATCGGGTTTACCCATTAGTTTGTTAAAAGATATACGTTGGGATTTCTAAATACAATTTTTACTATTGTAATTATTATATTATTTTATTTATACAACAACTATTATAAATTAAAAATATACATTACATACATATAAGTTTTATCATAAATTAATAATAACTTTATAATACTTATACACTCACATGCATATACTTCACAAAATACAAATACTATTATCAAATGCATATACTAAAAGAAAATTTGTTTTTTCACATTATGAACATACTAAAATAAGTCACTAATAGACAAGGGTTAATGGAAAATAAAAGTATAACTTAAAAAACGGGTATATAGTTCGGGTAAACGGGCATGTGGTTTCGGGTAATCGGGTCGGGTATCACCTAATCCCAAACCCGACCCATACCCGCGAAAATTTTTAAAACTAATCCCATACCCGGCCCAATACCCGTCGGGTATCGGGTATACCCGTCCCATTTGTGTTGGGTTTCGGGTATACCCGTCGGGCTCGGGTATTTTTGCCATCCCTACAACAAATCATTCCTAGTAAACGTACTCCAGAAGATAACGACAACAACAGCATAAATGGAGGTGGCAATCATGACAATAATAATCCACGACAGGCCCCACTTCCTAAGAAAATGAAAGCTGCAACTCTTGGTTGCACTTACAAAGAATTCCTTGCCTGTAAACCAGCAGAATTTGCAGGCAATGAAGGGGCAACTGCAACACTGCGTTGGTTAGAGAAAACCGAAGAAGTAATTGCAATAAGTAAATGTGTCGAAGAAGATCAAGTTATGTATGCGTCAAATTTGTTCAAAGAAGGGGCGCTAGAATGGTGGAACACAGTATTACAAGCAAAAGGAAGAAGGATGGCCTATGCCATGAACTGGGAATGATTTAAGAGTCTTGTATAAAGAAAATTATGTCCCGAATATGAAAAAGATCAAATGTCAAATAAATTCCTAAACCATCGTATGACGGGTGTAGATTGTCGCGGTTATACCTCGACATTCTTTGAATATGCGAGAGTGGTACCAATCCTGGCTTCGCCAGAATCGGTACTCATTTCCCGTTATATTTGGGGTTTAATTGGCGAAATCCGTAACATCGTTAAGGCTGCAAGACCTCGTACGATTGACGATGCTGTGGAATTAGCTAATACTTTAACCGATGAACTGGTACGCACAAGAGAGGAAGATCGGAAGAAAGAAGTAGCTCAAAAGATTACCCAAGGATTCCGTGTGGGTAACCGTAACAACTTTAAAAGAAAGGGGACTGGACAATCCTCCACTGGACCATTTTGCAATTCTTGCAAAAAGAAGCATTTTGGAAAATGCAAGGGATATTGCAATTTTTGCAAAATTCCGGGACATCAGGAGGAAGACTGCATGAGAAAGAAATTCATAGTTTGCTTTAACTGTGGAGAAGCAGGGCATTTCAAAACAGAATGTCCTAAATTGATTAAACCAACAGACAACAAAGGCAAACCAGCCGACGGAGCTACCAAGAAGAATGCAAGAGCCTTTCAATTGACTACTCAGGAAGCCGAACTAATTCCTGACGTCATAGCTGGTACGTTCTTAGTTCACAACGTGTTTGCAAAAGTATTATTTGACTCTGGTGCAAACCAAAGTTTTATCAATACTTCATTCTGCCAAGCTCTTAAATTACCCTTAACCACCCTTAGGCAGATTTTTTACAGTCGAAACGGCAGATGGGAATTCTGTTAACATAGATAAGGTTTTGCAAGAAGGAAAGATAGAACTTTTAGGTCATAAGTTCTCTGCAAACCTGTTACCTATGAAATTAGCTGGATTCGATGTAGTGTTAGGAATGGATTGGTTAGTAGCCAACCATGCTCGAATCCTTTGTGATAAGAATTCAGTAGAAATTCGTACCCCTACAGGAGAAGTAATTTTAATTATAGGTGATAAACCTTGAAAGCCACTGAAATTTATTTCAGTAACGAAGTTGGTCAGTTATTCAAGAAAACAAGAAATGGTGTATATGTTTCTATAATCATTAACACTAAGAATAAGGAACTTCAGGACATCCCGGTAGTCTCAGAAGACCCAGATATCTTTCCGGAAGAATTACCTGATTACCACCCGATAGAGAAGTAGAGTTTAGAATTCATCTAATTCCGGGTACTACACCAATAGCCAAGGCACCTTATCGATTAGCACCCACTGAAATGTTAGAACTGAAAAAGCAATTAGATGAATTACTAAGAAAAGGATTTATACAACCTAGTTCATCCCCTTGGGGAGCACCAGTGTTGTTTGTTAAGAAGAAGGACGGATCCATGAGAATGTGTATCGATTATAGGGAATTAAACAAGATTACAATTAAGAATCGATACCCATTACCTAGGATTGATGATCTTTTTGATCAACTCCAAGGCGCTAGGTATTTTTCTAAGATAGACCTAAGATCCGGATATCATCAGCTGAAAGTACAAGAAGAAGACATACCTAAAACTGCTTTCAGAACTAGGTATGGCCATTATGAGTTTACAGTCATGCCCTTTGGACTAACAAATGCTCCAGCAGCATTTATGGACATGATGAATCGGATCTGTAAACCATACTTGGATAAATTTGTAATCGTTTTCATCGACGATATACTTATTTATTCCAAAAGTCAGGAAGAACATTGTGAGCACCTACATGCACTCTTAACTTTGTTAAGAAAGGAAAAGCTTTACGCCAAATTTTCGAAGTGTGAATTCTGGCTCCAAGAAGTACAACTTTTAGGAAACATGGTGAATCACGAAGGAATTCACGTAGATCCTGCTAAAATAGAAGCAATCACCAAATGGAAGGTCCCACAAACAGCTATGGAAATTAGAAGTTTTCTAGGCTTAGCTGGATATATAGACGATTTATTAACAGTGGCGAAGCTTGACCATGAAAACGGGGGGGTCGAAAACGTATATACCCAAAAATTTCTATAGAACCGGGGGGTCGAAAACGTATATACCCAAAAATTTCTATACGAAAAATACATATATAACACTACTGAGCGAAAAGTTCGGGGGGTCGGGCGCCCCTCCCGGCCCCTCTTAAGCTACGCCCTTGTTTATTAAGGATTTTTCTAAAATAGTTGTACCCTTAACTAAGCTAACCTGTAAAGTAGTTAAGTTTGAATGGGGACCTAGACAAGAAGAAGCTTTTAAAATCTTAAAGCAAAGATTGACAAATGCTCCAATTTTAGCCTTGCCAGAAGAAACAGAAGATTTTGAAGTATATTGTGATGCTTCAAAATTAGGATTCGGATGTGTACTGATGCAACGCAAGAAAGTAATTGCGTATGCCTCCAGGCAATTGAAGAAACACGAGGGAAAATTATACGACTCATGACTTGGAGTTAGGAGCTATAATTTTTGCTCTTAAAATTTGGAGACATTATCTGTATGGAAGTAAATTTATTGTTTATACAGATCATAAAAGTCTAAAGTACATATTTGGGCAAAAAGAGTTAAATATGAGGCAAAGAAGATGGATGGAAATCCTAAGCGATTACGACTGTGATATTCAATATCACGAGGGAAAGGCAAACGTAGTTGCAGACGCCTTAAGTCGTAAGTATCATGAGAAACAACGACGAGTTCGTATGCTTAGATTAAATCTACAATTAGATTTAATGGAACATTTGAAGAAAGTTCAGGAAACAGCAATCAAGGACGATGCTGAAGGAATGAAAGGTTATATAAAAGAACTAGAGCAAAGAAATGATGGAATTTGGAGATTCCACCATAAACGAATTTGGGTACCTAAGCAGGGAGAATTAAGAAATAAGATTTTAGAAGAAGCTCATAAATCTAGGTATACCGTACATCCAGGAAACAATAAGATGTACCAAGATTTAAGAAACAATTTCTGGTGGATAGGAATGAAAAATGATATAGCTGAATACGTATCTAAATGTCTTACTTGTTCACAAGTTAAGGCCGAACACCAGAAACCTTCAGGACTACTACAACAGTTGGAAATGCCTGTATGGAAATGGGAACTCATAACAATGGATTTTGTTACTAAGTTACCCAAAACCAGAAAAAGTAATGATGCAATTTGGGTAATTGTGGATCGATTAACCAAATCAACTCATTTTCTACCAATGAAAGAAACCTTTAGCATGGAAAGGCTAGCCAAGTTGTACGTAGATGAAGTAGTATCTTTACATGGAGTTCCACTCTCCATTGTATCGGATAGGGATAGTCGTTTCACTTCCCATTTCTGGACTAGTTTCCAAGAAGCAATGGGAACCCGACTAAATTTAAGTACTGCATATCATCCTCAAACAGACGGACAAAGTGAAAGGACGATACAAACCTTGGAAGACATGCTCCGAGCATGTGTAATTGATTTCGGTGGGATAACCACTTACCCTTAATTGAATTCTCCTATAACAATAGTTATCACTCAAGCATCGAAGTTGCCCCATTCGAAGCACTGTTTGGATGCAAGTGCAAGACTCCAGTTTGTTGGGCAGAAATAGGAGAAAGTCAATTATCAGGTCCAGAAATTGTGCAAGAAACTACTAGCAAAATAACTCAAATCAAGGAAAGACTGAAGACGGCTCGAGATCGCCAGAAAAGCTATGCAGACAATCGCCGCAAGCCACTAGAGTTTCAAGTGGGAGACAAAGTACTTTTGAAAGTCTATCCTTGGAAAGGAGTAGTACGATTCGATAAGAAAGGAAAGTTGAGTCCCAGATACGTAGGACCATTTCTAATAAAGCAACGAATCGGACCAGTTGCTTATCGTTTACAACTACCAGAAGAATTAGCTGGAGTACATGATGTATTTCATGTATCCAATCTCAAGAAATGTTTATCAGACGAATCCCTGGTAGTACCTCTTCAAGATGTAGAGATAAATGAAAAGCTGAAATTCGTAGAGAAACCACTACAAATAGAAGACAGGAAAGTTAAATTTCTCAAGCACAAACGTCTAGTACTAGTCAAAGTCAAATGGAATTCAAAAAGAGGACCAGAATACACTTGGGAGCTGGAATCAGAAATGAAGCGGAAATATCCTCATTTATTCCAGTAAATCTCGAGGACGAGATTTTTCTTAAGGTGGGGAGGATGTAACAACTCTCACTAAAATCAATACCTATTATGTTAATTATCCCATAAGGAAACCCTAATTGAGAAACCCAAGTAATTCTGCATAAACCCTAAAATTTTCAGAACAATCAGAATCAGGATCAGGGCCCCTAAAACTCAGGGGGGGGGGGGGAAACCCTAGTTACGATTATCTAAATAAAACGCTGGCAAATTCGAATTTTACGAAGTTGTCAACTCAGCTAGGCTAGTCCCAGACCTAGCTACCCTATAGTGGTCAGGTGTCCTTTACGGACCGTAAGGAAAAAAGTCTTACGGTCCGTAAGCATGTCCAAATTTGTGTATAAATAGCAGACATTGGGACTTGATTTTGGGCACTGAAACGACGTAAAAACTCCAAATACACGCTGAGATATCATAGAATTACTATCAAAAACACACACGGATCACTAATTGCTGCCGCAGACAGGGTATTAACTCGATCGCTATTACGATTCAACGTCCAATCGATTGTAACTATCCAACGATTGTTTGAATGCTGCTCATGAGTTTATACTTTGTCATTCGTCGTGATTTCGACTTGAATGTTTGAGTGCTGTCCAAATTCGGGCTATACTCTGTCATTCGTTGTGAATCCGCTGGATGTTTAAGTATTACACTTTGTCAATCGTTGTGAGGGTTTAATCTCGTGAATTGTCGTAACTGCTGTATTAGTTACTGAACCAGTTTGTGTGCATTGTTATTTAAATTAGGTTAAACAAGGCTAATCAGTAGGCTTATACACTGCTCGTTAAATCTGCAATGTGAGTTATTCTCTTTTTATCAACTGTTTTACAATACTCCAAATTATTTTCAAAGGTTATAATTACAGGGATTAAGTCGTGGTTATCTTAATCAATGGCTAGTGGGGTATTGTGCACATTACTAATTTTCTCACAGGGTTAGGCTAATAAGCCCTAACATAGGTTAGGCATATAAGCTCTAACAGTGATAATCATCACTAATTGGGTGACAGGACCCAATAGTGGTATGACCACCGTCACCAGGAGGTGACACGGTGCCATATAACAATAAGATAGAAACCATTGTAATCGCTCTTATGCTGTAATTTATAACTAAGTGTCATTTTATCAAAATGAATGATTCACTCATTATTTCTCCGCTGACAAAACCTTTTTCAAACATGTTTCAGGTGATCTGTTGTGAGCAAAGAAAAGTGTCGTGAAGCACTACAAGCTTAGAGAAGTGGCTCAATATAAATAAATAAGAAAAACATGTTTTAAGAAATAAAGATTTCCCAGTGAAATCATGTTAATGTAAATTACGGGTTTTATCCCTAACTTATGTAACGGGCATTTTTAATATTAAAAGATCCTGTATTAAATACTTCCGCTGTCGCCTAAATTAAATACCACGGGATTTCCTGCCTCGCGGCTCTAGACCGGGTCAAACCGGGGCTAAGGGCCGTGACATTTGGTCAACTCAATTCCACCATAGTCCAGACCCATTACCCAACCTTCCCATTTACCTACCCCTATGTCAATCAATAAGGTGAAAAAGCTTACCTTTTTGGCGGCCTTCAACAGAGTACTTACAATTGATAAATGGTGTAAAAATGAAAGGTAATCTACAAGAGGCGGGTTTTCCTTTACTCCACATCCACTAACACATGGGTATAAATTGCTACATTTTTCTCTGTTCACAATCTGCATTTATAATATTATCATGCCAATACACTTCTTGTGGGGATAAGAGTACACCAGATACAACCGCACTTGAATAAACAGACGACAATGTAACAAAAATACATGATCCACTGCTAAAGTTTGTCATGCTTTTCTGATCTGAAGAAACCAGTTCTTTTCATATGAATGACTAACCAAGTTGAACACATGTCTTCCAGGCCTAGGTGGGAAGTTCTTCTAAACTCCGAACCTCGTCCCTTGAGGATCCAATAAAATGATCAGCAACAAAGACTTCCTCGAGGTAACTGCAAATCATAATTTCAAAATCTCGAATTAGAACACGTAATTTTAGGCTAATAGTGGCAATTTAATCCAATTCTGACACATTTAAGTATCTAGCATGTCAGAGATGTACATACCCTAATAACTTGTTAAAAGAATAACCTAACGAAAGTTAAACAGATTAAGATTCAAGATTATAAGCCCACAACAAACGCACTACTCGTCGCATTCGATTAAGACCACGATTGTTCTTGTAAGCTCGTAAACATGAAACAGATTACAATTCAAGATTATCAAGTAATCAAACAATTATCTTTCATTCGAAAAAAATCATTAAAACTCCACAAAATCAATCTATTCTAGACATCTTTAACGAAATCATCACCAGTACTACAACTAATTCATTCAAAAATAACAAAAAAAATGGTTTTTAACATATTTAACAAAATTATCACCAATTCGACCATTGTATAGCTTTACCTCCTTTTGCATATAAACATACATCCTACAAAACGTTGAGGATCATAACGACATGTGAGGATTGTGAGTGGTCCGAAAGCTAAAGATGCATCCATTTCTTCATCTTTTTAAGTTGTGCTCCCATAATTGGGTTATAAACCGGTCTAACAATGGGTTCGGCTTCAACATATGTCTGGTCTTCTACCAACAAACCTAGGTGATATAAGAAAAGATGGCCACTTTAGAGATCAAGAACACATAGGCGAGAATCAAAGTCATGATAAAAAATTCTGATGGATTGTTCACCCACAAACAATCGGTCGCCAATAATTTTCTGACTGAAAAAGCCTCTATAAAAATCTCATCCAAAACTTATATTCAGACTTTATGACGACTCAATTGTCGCAAAGTAGAACTCATGGACAACGACTGAAACGCTTGGAACAAAACCTTATTAAGAATCTATACTCTAAATTCGTAGGTAACCACCAACGGATTACCGATTAGCATTGTGAAATCTGAGTTTTTTCTATTTAAACCATTTATGAAATTTTATTAACATACTTCCTCTTAGTTGATTTCTTCACCTTTATAAGAGATTTGCACCTTTTAACATCATAAAGTAGTTCACAAACAACTAATAGTTGTATATTTAAATTAAACCCTAGAAATAACAAAGGAGGTGAAACGAAAATAATGATAAATCAGATCGAAATACAGAGAGAATGATGAAAGTGAAAGAATTTACCACTGACCTAAATCCCGGAGCCGCATGTCACCAGAGAAGAATAAAACTTCGTCGCTAACCTGAGCTTCACTGGCCGAAGTGAAACAGGCTCGTGCGAAGGCAGATTTAGGTACTGAGTACGATCTTATGAATAGCCAATTTAGGGCTGTTAGAGTCCTAAACTCTAGGCGTCACCGGTGGGAATCATCGCGTGATTTAGGGTTCTTTAGCTGTCGTCGTTGTCCTCTTTCCTTCATCTCTCAATTTGTTTATAGTGGTGCTGGTGGACTGAGAAAGGTAAATAGCAGAGGTGGAGGATGCAAAGATTTTGAAAGATAGGAAAAACCAACGTGTGTCTTCTTTGATATGATGAGTCGGCCATTACTCAAAAGGTCCAATCTAAGTTGAACACCACAACACTATCGAAGGAAACTGAATCAGCTGGTAGACACTATTCATTCAGTTTCCATATTAACATATGTTAATAACTAGTAGATGCCCCCCGCCCGCGTTGCGGGGCGATAGCCGAATAATTCTCAACCAATTAAAAAAAAATACTAGTATAATTTTGCTAGGGAAAAAAAAACAAAAACGATGATAAGACCGTAATTTTGGGCACGGGGCAAAACTGTAATTTTTAAGGACTAATGAGCTAGTGTTAGGCAACTCCTCAAGACGAAAAAAAAATTAAATCGAGTAAACCAATTAAAACAAAAAACCCTTTATAGTTTTGGTAAAAAAACGAAATCGATGGGAAAACGTAACTTTTAACTGAGGGCCAAATCATAATTTTAATTTGGGGATAAATTGTAAACTAAATGGACCAACGGGGGAGTGCCAGGAAGTTGCCGGCACGACTGTAATTTTACAATGGGGGCAAAATTGTAATGTCACCAGGAAAACAAACAAAAACGATGGGGAAAATCTAAAGTTAAGTTGAGGGTAAAATTGTAACTTGGCTGGGAGAAAAAAAAACTAATGGCAAAAACTATAAATTTATACGGGGCAAAATCGTAATTTTGAACCGAGGGCAAAATTAGAATTTTTAGGCAGGAGCAAAAGCATAGGTTTATTTTTAAATGGAGGTAAAAACATACTTTTGAACTGATGGGAAAATTGTATTTTTAAGGGTTGGAACGGGGCAAAATCGTAATTTTTTACCGGGGGGCAAAATTGAAATATTTAGCTGGGAGCAAAAGCGTCAATTTATTTTTAAGCGGGGGCGAAAACATAAATTTAAAATCATGGCAAAATCGTAATTTTAAAGCAGGATAAAATCGTAATTTTGTTGGGCCAATAGGGGAGTGTCAGGCAGCTGCCTGACACTATTACCCTGCCGCCCTTTTTGCCCAATTGAAGGGCTCAACTATTGAATTCTGACGTCACAATCTTGTGATTGTAGTAGTTTAAATTAGTTATGGATAACTATAATTTCTGACTTTACCTAGTCAATTTCAAAAAATAAATTTGTATTATGGATAATTATTGTATGTCAAGTAATAATAAAAATAATGGTAATGCCAACTAAAGAATTGTATTTCACCACTCCTAACTTACAACTTATTTTCCTTCGTTACACCAAGCCAATGAATATTATACAAGCCCGGCCATCCGGGCAAACTCATTAGCGAAAGGTCACTCATGCTTTGCGAACACAAAAAACACTGGTGACCAGCCCCGCGTACCATTCCATAAGAAATCAACCACCTAGAGGCCCTATTGTGGTAAAATCACTGACCCACCTGTAACAAATTACACCAAGTGGGACTCCAACCCATGATCGCCACGTTAGGGCTTTTTCTCTCTCCACACTCTCTTCTTTTTTTCTCACCATTTTCCAAACGCTATGATGTAAGGTAAGTTGATACACCATCTCGATTATTGTCCATCATTGGAAAGAAGTAAGTTGAGCTGCATTTTGGTATATAGATTTTTTTTGAACTACAACAACGGAATCTTTATTCACCACAAAACCCGACACATAGCAAGGTGCTATAGAGCCATAAGTATATAGATATGAAGCTAAGAGTGGGTAATGTAGTCCTAGTAGCATCTTAGTAATATATTCTCCATTGTTTCTCTTTACTAATCCTTAGACATTATATATTTTGTAAATTCAAGAGAAATTATACCCTTATACATTTACCAACCAAAATTCCTACCATACTCGACCGTTGCGTCAACAAAAATGAACGTTGCGTCCTTTTATAACGCCGGTTCATTCATATTTATAACGCATCAAATGATGATCGTTGATTTAACCGTCAGGGGTGTTGTGGTGTTGATTAGTCAGACGGTTACGACGGGGGGAATCCGGTTCTTACTCATTTCATATTCCATTCGTAAACCAAAATCAACCCATCAATCATGTTCAACATCAAAGGTAACTCTTAAACTTCCTTCAAACGATGTTAGATTCTTAATTTTTCAATCAATTGATTCAAGCATGTGCAGTTTCTCTGTTTTCCGTTTTTCCCCTGTTGAATCTTGATTAGTGTAAGAATCGTTAATCTTGATTGCCATTACCGTGTTCATCTTTAATCTTCTTTTTGATTCGGCATATATAGAAATACGGTGTTAATATTCTGAAATTTTCGATCAGGGTATTTTCCGATTCAAGCATATCGTCAATAATTTTTTGTTGAATTAGGTTTAGTTGGTGTTCTATATTGAAACTATGGGGAAGGATGTGAATCACTAATAGACTTATCACGTAAATCCATCCATTAAGGAATGACAATATGATGCTTCCTTCTTATTTATTAAACGACGTTTTCGAAACCGTAACTCTATATTCCGGTTAGCAACGTTGGTGATAACGATTATTTTCTCACTTAAATGTCACCAGAATCGTTGTCAGATCACGATGCCGATGATTCTAATGCAGAGTTCGTTGTAATTGACCCTTCCGGTTAGAATTTGAATGTCACATACTCCAAGTTATATGTTTATGTGATTTGTTTTTTCATCTAATTTGACCGTTCATTATTATTTGGATTACTTTATTTGTATGATTCGCGGTACAAGGAAGTGTTAGGGCAGGGGACTTGCAAAAAAGGTGTATCCTTCTTTAATTTTCTCTTTGATTCAGAATATACAGAATGATATGGTTTATATTCCATTCTTTAGTGGTTCCAATTGAAAATTCACTTAGAAATTATGTTATAACAAAGGAACCATAGCAAAACCATTGTGTGGCTTCTTTATTAAATGTTGTAGGTCTGATAGTGTACGTTTATGATTTGTTATATAGAATGGCGATATCGATGAATTGAAATTCTGAAACATAACCTTTTCGAAAATTGGTAGATAATCGTTACAGCAATAGCGTGGTGGTGCTGTAGTGGATGTGGTTTGGTGGTGGTGGTGATGGTGATGGTGTCGTGGAGCAGCGGTTCAGTTGTCGTGTTGTGGTGGCGCCGTGGGCTCGATGGTAACGTTGTGAATGAATGATCAGTGAATTTGATGTGAGATTTCGAAAATTGAATGTTCAATCGTTTGCAACAAAATTCTCAGCCAACTGAAACGACAATCTTATTGTTCATATTCATCAACTCATGCTTGCGTTAAATCAAATCAATCAATCACGTTTCCGCAAAACTAAACCTACAGGTAAGAACAAACCATAACGAATTATCAGTCGAACACGTGTTGAGAAATCTAAGGGTTAGTAATCTGGCCGCCAGTGTTTCACATTCAGGTTTGAAGAATATGTTTGAGATTCACATATGTGTGAGCATCATCGTGTTATTTGTTGCGAAATTACGGGTTTGAGTACTTGAAGAATGCGGTGGATACAATGAGGGCGAAGAATAAACTGCATGGTGTCAGTGTTTAGATTTTAATAGAGATAATGTTGAAACATGAATTCAGTTTGACAAAAGTATATTGTAATTTTTTTGTTCATATCTTTGTGATCATTGGCTAAGAAGTATGCTCTACAAATGTATATACATGTTGCTGTGACGACCATTTTGTTGTAAGAGTAGGTTCGTGTGACGACCATTTTGTTGTAAGAGTAGGTTCGTGATGATGGTGCTTAAAAGCATAGATTTTTGTTGAAGTTGCTTCTTACTGAAGGCCATTTTCAAAAGCTAAAAGATTCAAACCTTGATATTGGTGGTTGGAATTTTTGTTTGATATATAAAGTTTAACCAATAAGAATAATCGGTTTAAGGTTAAAGTTTGTAATATTGTGTATTGTCTAATGTTATGTTTTTTATTTAATGAAAGAGGATCTGAGAGAGAGGAATAGACGATGGTAATGAGGATATGTATGTGATGTAAGAAATTTGTGGGAGTTGTGTGTTTATCGCTTTTGTAAAATATAATATGTGTTGGTACCGTAAGAAGGCGAACTAATGTCAATTGAATTCCTATCGCATCCCTACGGCAATGAGCAGGATGATTTGGGTTGAAATCCAACTTGGATTTAATCAACATCCCGCCGCAACGCGCGGGTTCACATTAACTTGTTGAAAGACAACCATTAACTTGGTATAGAGTGATTGTATATATATGATGTAACAAACCTGCATTATCCAACAAGGAAAAACTGCATATTTTAATGCTCATTTTTATGCAGTTTTTCCTTGCGGGACATTGCGGATTTGGTATGCCATACAGATACGGCTACCTCATACAAGTGGTCATACCGAAATGGTGGTTGCATTTCACCGCTCTTGGATTTACAAAACATTTGAAAGCCAAGTTATTCGTGAGGAGAAGCTATGACTAAGATACACCTAAGAGATTGTAACGACTGTTGTACCAACTCGAAACTAAATCAATTATAATGCAACTCAACTTATTTCTTTTCCAGGATGGAGATTGTTACATCATTAGGGTTGAAGGTGTGAACCTTAAGCATTATAAATGTCCACCGCATTACAACACCTTCTCCATCAAACATAAGAATCATAACTAGATAAAAGTAGAATTGAAAGATCTATAAGACCATGAGTGAACAAAGCTAAGTAAAAGTACACCCTAGACAAATTATTACAACGAAACCAATAAAATAAGAAAAGATATATAGCGAGAGGATGAAGATACAACACCAAGTGAAATGAGTTATATAAGTCGCATGTCTTGACCGTTACTATTTAAAAAAAGATAAAGATACAACCAAAAGTAAATGAATTATATACATTCGTTACTTGTCTTAACCATTACCCAACGACTACTTTTCAAATTTGAAGACCGTTACCATTTAAAAAAAGATGAAGATACAACCAAAAGTGAATGAATTATATACATACGTTACTTGTCTTAACCTTTACCCAACGACTAATTTTCAAATTTGAAGACAGTCACTATTTAAACAAGATGAAGATTCAATCTGAAGTAAATGAATTATATACATACACGACTTGTCGTGATCATTACCCTACGACTAATTTAAACTTGAAGACCGTTACAATTTAAAATGATGTTAAAAGAATGTGACCGTTATACAACAATAATACACATAATTACAACTTTTAAAACAAAATTTGTCCAAAAAAAGTTTGAGCCATTGCTACGAGCCGCACTCTCTTAAATTAAACGAGGCGAGCTCGAGCTTGAAATTGAATTACGTTTTGTTTGCAAAGTAGTGGTGGAGGATAAAAGAACCAAAGCATCACACGGAGTTAACCGCCTCATCAGCCGAAACCCCATCATGATCTTGTACGACAATATCTAGGGTTTAATTATACACTTTCCCACCTAAAATTCATCACAACCGAATCCCAATTGTACTTGCATAACATTCAAACTATTGGTTTAATTCGATTATTATGAGAACTCGAAACGCCGACAATCCCAAATCACCACCTCCGGCCAAAAGAACCCCTCCGGCCAGAAAATCCGCCACTAAAACCCCTCCGACACCGGCGGTTGCCTCTCAACAATCACCGTCGGAGTCTACGGTTACACCTAAGCGTACTCCTTCTACCAGAGGGAAAGCTGCCGCAACGAACGATCCAACTACCACAACTCCAGAAACCCCTGGTATAATTACTCAAACCCTATTGAATTATTAAGATTGTAGTCTTTATTTTGACTTACATGTAGTGTTTTCACCCTTTAATTATGTTATTTATCAGATGTTTATGATGTTATTCAGTCATTAGGGTTTGTGATTATATGTGTTGTTATGTTATTTATCATACAGGAACAACCTAGTTAAAAAACTTTAGCAATACCATACTTTAATTAACATGCTATGGTGTAGTTTTTTTTAAATATTATCGTATGAAAAGGTTATGGCCGTTAAAACATAGTGGAAAAATGGTTAAAAGTAGGGCTGTAAACGAACCGAACGAACACAAACAAGGGTTCGTTAAGGAAATAAATGTGTTCACGAACGGTTCATGAACACTTACCTCGTGTTCGTTCATTAAGGAAATGAGCGTGTTCGCGAACGGTTCACGAACACAAACGAACACAAATAAATTTGGCGAATGCGATGAAGGATAAAGATAGATGGCCCAGAGAGTAGCACTCGAACTTGAATCCCTTATTGTGGAACGGAGGTTGATCGTATTCGCCGATGTGAATAATGAGAAATGAAAGGGAAATGATGCATAAACATGGTGAAAGTAGGTTTCCTTGTTTAATTGTTAGGGTAATAAAATAAATAAAAGTTTAATAATATAAAAAGTACAAATAAAATATAAGAAAGTACAAAGAACTTCAATTAAAACACAAACATTCGAACATAAACAAACGCAAATCAATGAATGTTCACGAACAAATTCACGAACACTTTACCGAACGTTCACGAACACAATCGAACGAATGCGACCTCTGTTCATGTTCGTTCATTTAACTAATCGAACGAAATTTCTTGTTCATGTTCGTTCGTTTATTAAACGAACGAACATAAACGAACTTCTCGCCGAACGGTTCACGAACTGTTCGCTGAACGTTCGGTTCGTTTACAACCCTAGTTAAAAGTCAGCAAAACATCGTGGAAAAATGGTTAAAAGTCAACAATATGTTTTAAAGGATTGTACCGTATGTTTTAAAAGTTGTAATTGCTAAAACTCCTAAAATTATGTAAATTTACTTTTTTGTCTTTCTCATATGTATTTTAATAATAATGTAGTATAGAAAGTTTGTGGACTTTATGGTGTGAGTTATAAGTTATTGAGATGTGATTCATGCAGTAGCAGAAGTGAAGGTTGAGGATGACACGGTAAACGTGACTCCTGGAACAAAGTCTGGAAATAAAAAAACTGTTAAGAAAGTGGTTAAAAGGACTGTAATTAGGAAAAAACCTAAATCGGGTGGTGCCGGGGAGCCACCTGCTTTGGTTAGCGATGAACAAGGTGGTAGTGTAGTACCTGCAGAACAAGAACAAGAAAGATTAGAGGAGGTAAAAGATGTGGTATGTGTTAAGCAGGAAGAATCGAGCGTGGATGATGTTAATGATCTTGGTATGTCCGTTGAAGTTGTTAAGGATGATGTGAAAACTGAAGATATTATGGAGGATGTTGAAGATGGTAATGATGGTCAACCTTCTGTTGAAAATGTTGAGGGTAGTTTAAGGACCGAAAGTTCTGATGTCACCGACGTTGCTAAATCCATTGAGCATCGTGAACCAGAAGTGGGCGAGAAAGAAAATTTAGAAACCGGTAAGAATGTTTTGGAAAGTCAGCAACCGATTTTGGAGAATGAGGAAGTGCTTGACAAAGGAACCGAGGACTCAAACGACGAAGAACCCTTTGAGATTGACGATCCCGTCACAGAAGTTGAAAAAGAGGAACCTGATGTTGAGAAACTCATTGAGAATAAGGAAATCACTTTAGATAAAGGTACAAATGTTGAAAATGAGCAGGTGCCGACAGAAATCAATGAGGATAAAGTGGAGAACAATGAAACCGTTGATACAGGAAAAGGTATAATTGAGGAATTCAAGGGAGATGAAGATCCACAAGAGCGTTTATGTCTAAGCGACGAGGAAAGGGATAAGGACACGAGCAATGATGGTCATGAAGAAGACGATGACGATGAGTTGGCAGACGTAAAGATGAAAGAACACGATGAATTACGGTTTCAAGAACATGAAGATTTTACAGAAGCTGCAGAGGAGCGAAAGAGAAGGAAAGAGTTTGAGATATTCGTCGGTGGATTGGATCGAGATACTACAGAAGAAGAAGTAAAGAGAGTTTTTCAAAATGCCGGTGAGGTTGTTGAAGTCCGAATGCAGAAAGACCTTCCAGCTCATAAAAACAAAGGTTACGCATTTGTGAGATTTGCTAATAAGGAACAAGTAGCCCGTGCTTTAGCAGAAATGAAAAATCCCGTTGTATGTTTGATATTTCTCGTTTACTATGTTACTTCTTTGTATGGATCACATCTTATTGGTAAAATGATAATAAAAATTGGTTGGCAGATACACGGAAAACGATGTGGGACCGCACCAAGTGAAGATAACGCTACTTTGTTCTTGGGTAATATATGCAATACATGGACGAAAGAAGCTGTAAGGCAATCTATAATTCTATATTTTCTTTCTGATTTTTTTCTTCGTGTAGCACACTAATAACAGTGCTTATGGTGGCAGATAATACAAAAACTAAACGATTACAGCATTGAAGGTGTTGAAAGGATCACCCTTGTTGCTGATCCACAACACGAAGGGTTGAGTCGTGGTTTTGCATTCATCGAGTTTTCAGGTCGCCCTGATGCAAAGGCGGCCTATAAAAGGCTTCAAAAGCCCGACGCTATTTTCGGCCATCCTGATCGGTCTGCCAAAGTAGCTTTCGCTGAACCGTTGCGTGAGCCAGACCCAGAGGTTTTGGCTCAGGTTAAGTCAGTATTTGTTGATGGGCTGCCACCTCATTGGGATGAAGACATTGTTCGAAACCACTTGAAAACATATGGTACAATTGAGCGTGTCATGCTGGCTCGAAACATGTCAACTGCAAAGAGGAAAGATTTTGGATTTGTTGATTTTACTACTCATGAAGCTGCTCTTGCTTGCATTGATGGGATAAATAAAAAAGAACTCGGTGATGACAAGGCAAGGGCACATTTGCTGTGTAGCATGTTTTGTAAATAACTAAATATATGATTGAGTAAAATGCCATTTTCGTTCGACAGGTTTGACCAGTTTTGCGACTTTCGTCCAAAGGTTTGTTTTTCCAAATCTGGATCCAAAAAATATGAAATCTTGCCATTTTCATCCGACTCGTTAACTTCATCCATTTTTATCTGTTAGTTGAGGGGTATTTTTTGTCTTTTTGTTAACTTAAAAGGGCAATTTGGTCTTTTTACATAAATTGAAAAAGAACGAATTGCCCTTTAAGTTAGCAAAAAAGACGGAAATACCCTGAGTTAATAGAGAAAAATGGATGGAGTTAACGAGCCGGATGACAATGGCAAGATTTCAAACTTTTTGGATCCAGTTGCGGAAAAACAAACCTTTGGACGAAAGTCGCAAAACTGGCCAAACCTCAGGGACGAAAATGGCATTTTACTCTATATAATATCATTTTGTAACCTTCTTTCTAACGAGCTAGTGATTTATACTTGTGTGTAGATGATAGTGAGAGCAAGGCTTTCAAATCCTTTGCCTAAAATGCAGGCTGTGAAAGGTGGAATAGCAGGTGGATTTCGATTTGGTCATGGTAGTGACGCTTCCTTTTCAAGAGCTGGTATATATAGTGAAACATATATATAGTATTAAAGTTAGTTTCATTATATAATATTTTATTAATTTGGATTACAGAGAGGGGTTCTGGAAGAGGGGTGTTTCCTTCCAACCGAGCTCACGTTCCACGAGGCAGGGGTTTTTATCATGGACCTTGTCAAACCAGAGGAAGGGGTTTTGCAGAGGATTACCCACCTGTTGGCCCCTATCCTTATTTTAGAGGCAGACATAGTTTTGGTAACCGTCGTGAACATTTATTATTATAATTGTTTTTCTATTCTGTTGAACTGTATTGATAACCGATTACCTTGCTTTTACCATTTCAGGAGGGAGGTGGGATGATTTCAGGGGCCCACATCATCCATCTGGTCATGTGCCACCAAGATACGATGTCGACAGACCCAGGCATGGTGCTTATACGCACCGTGATCATTCTATTCCAATGAGAGGACAACCTTATTTGCCCGAAGAACCGTTTAGCAGACCTTATGGTGGGAGGCCCTATG
Source organism: Helianthus annuus (assembly GCF_002127325.2). NCBI lineage: Eukaryota > Viridiplantae > Streptophyta > Magnoliopsida > Asterales > Asteraceae > Helianthus > Helianthus annuus. The sequence goes on from NC_035441.2 coordinate 136,343,187, forward strand.
AAGACCCATACGCGTATGGAGATACTTCACGTGGAATGAAACGTCCATATTTTGCAGTAAAGTCCTCTCTTTACTTCCAATTTAGCTATTTAATGGTTGATTGATTTTCTTGTCTGAAAACAGTAACTTTTTGATCTTTAGGAACAGGATTCTGGCTACACCGAGTCGAGCAGGGGTCGGCCTCGTTTGGATTACTCTGATCCGGAGGTTTCAGTTTCTGGAGCTCGTTATCGAGGTTTTGGGTTTAGTTTATAAACATTTGTCAACTTGTTATATATTATTTTACTATCTATTTATATCTTTCTGATATTTTAGGAGGTGGCAATGGTGGTCCTTCACGTGACTATTACAATTATGACGTGAGTAATATTTTTTCTATTCATATTTATACACGTGTCCAATATTCTGTAATATTAGCCATTTGACATCCAGCTTATAATTTGCAGTATTCATCTTACTACGGGGGTGACCAGCCTTACGGCAGTGACCGTCCTTATGGCGGTGGCCATCCTTATGGCACTGGACCTTATGGTGAACGGCCTTACAGCGGTGAACAGCTTTACGGCGGTGATCGGCCGTACAGCGGTGATCGGCCGTACAGCAGTGATCGGCCATATGGCGGTGGACGGCCTTATGGTGGTGAACCGCCTTATGGCGGTCGGTATCACTATTGAATAGTTAACTACTGGTAATGGTCTGCTCTGCGTCTTTCACCTGTTGATAAAATTTGAAATCTAATAATTGTGTTTGGTTCCAATATCTTTATTTCTGTGACCAGTTGTGTTCAGGGTTGACGCTTGGAGGCAGGATATGATGTGCTGTTTTGGAGCGTCTGCGGATGTTGCAGCCGGCAGCGCTCTGCAGGAAAGCCCTAAATCTTTTTAGTTCTCTTTGTTAGACTGCTCTTTCGTCTTTAGGTTCTTTGTTCTGCCCATGGCTTTTCTTCACGTATCTTTTGTTGGGTTTGCTTTGATTGAACAAAAGACATGTTGGGGTGATCTGTAGATTGTCCCTTCCATTAGGACATCGATTTGTCAGTATTTCTTATGGAAGGAGTTTAGTTTAAGATGGTAGGGACCACTTAAGCGTTAAACATTAGAATCGAAGTTATCTAAAGATGTAAGGTGTTTCCTTCTTATGAACACTGTCTTGGATTCTACATCTATTTCTATCTTTTATGTCTTGAAGTTTTTAAGGGAACAGATTAGATTCACGCTATGTTTAAGTGAAAAAGGTTTTAAATTAAAAGTTTTCCACATTATGATCGAAGAGAATTGAAGTGAATGTAGAATATAAGCCTTATAGACGTCTAGTTTGATGATTCTTGTGGAATTATGTTGTGGATATAATGTTTTGGAAGTAATTTTGAGGATGTACTTACGCGGATGTTGGATTATAGACATGAAAATTGTTTGGCTCGGGGTTAAATCACCCATGTCTAGTGTTCACGAGGCTTTGTCATTTTGATGTCTCATTTATGGATTTTATTTGAGTTGAAGTGTTGACCCTTATGTCAGGTTGCTAATGATATAAAAAGTTAAATTGTTTAAATCGAGGGCATCTTTTATGTTGAATATTGGCAAGACTGTTTTAAAAGTCTGATAAATGGCTTAGGGGTTGATCAAAAGTACCAGTGAGTAGATATAGATATAGTCATTCGTTATGTGTATACCGAATGTAATAGATAGATGAGAAATAAGTAGCTGAATCCGGGCTGGAAAGTTGCATCTAACTAGTCACTTGTGTGTAGGCTCATCTTCTTATTAGTACTCGTGTCTAGCCTGTGTAATTTTTAAGTTTCAGGTTACATTTGATGGGCATAAGATTGGGATTTAAATATTTAGTCTAGATATGGACTATGGTGTGTGCGTGTTTGTATGTATGTATATACATATAGAGGGGGGGGGGGGGGGGTGTTTCATTTCAGAACCAAGAATATGTTCGACCATTTGTAGTGGGCAATATTCACCCTTGGGCGTTTTGCGCCATGTGGCAGCCCAGTCAGCAATGGGGCATTATTGGGCGTTTTCTAAAATGGATGTAGTGGGGATGGGGCATTATTGGGCATTATGTTTTGTAGTAAAGAAATAAAAAAAATAAATAAAAAATCTCATTGGCCAAACTTCCCCCCACCCGGCGTTTTTTATAACACGCCCAAACCAAAAAAGAGCCAAACACGCCCACGGGTAGCGGAGGTGCCGGCGTGATCGGGTGAGATTCCGGGCAAATACCGCCCCATTACGTTTGGTCTGAGAACTAAAAGAACCACATAATTCAGTTGTACGTTTAAAAGAGCATGGGAACTAGAGGGTATAGTTGGAAACTTGGATTTGCAGAATCATACTTTTCATACACATTTAAGTTTCAGTTGTTTTATGCACTGCCTAATGTGTCTTGTGATTCTTCCATAATCATCAAATTATAGGCCTCTGCTTTAAACTGCCATCATGAGAGTTCTACAAATTTATGTTTTTCTAGGTCCAGTTTATACTCTTGTTATGTATGTGTGATATTTTAACTACCAAAATACCCTGAAAACGGACATGTCATGTGCCTAGTGCAACTAGATACTATGGGTGGTAGTGAGTAGGCAACCAAGCAGCCAAATTCATACCGACCGCTAGGTGAAGGCATTTCAGATGTCGTCGAAAGATTGAAGTTATGCATTTTTTGTACGTTCATGGGGTAATTTTTCTCTGAATGGGTTTCTGGTATGATTAACTGTTTGCTAACAATCATTTGTTAGAATCTGTTTCCAGGTTTAGTAGCCAGCTTTTATCTCAAGTCTTAAATGGTTGTAATGTCATATTCATATTTTATAGTGTATATGAAAAATGTAGAATAAATTTTGTAAAATCTCTTTGAAGCTTGATTGTTTAAAAGTTGGTCATCAACAAATGGCAACCTCATGGTCTTCCTCAATTTCGACCCCCAAGTTGTAGGATTTTGATCCTCAAGTGAATAAATTTTTTTGGCATGTTAGAGAAGAATTCGACTAGTGGCGGACCAAGAATTATTTTCTAAGGGTGTGAACAAGGGGGGTGATCGGAATTTTAGCCTAAGAAATACACTTATTTTTTTAGGATCCGCCCCTGAATTTGACTTCCTTATCCAAAATAATAGGGTGCTACTAAGTGAAAATCAATGTAATGAAGGCTGTTTTTTTTGCCATTGTTCATGACTTGCGTTTTTACCTCTGGTAATCTGGTTAATGAAAGGTGTGAAAGGATTGTGTACGTTAATGCGTTAATCCCTTGAGAAGTATCTAAATTCTTTTTTGTGTATCTCGTGTATTTGTTTTATTTTCAAGTTTTTGTTTTTTATGTTTTTTTTTCAGGTATATTTTAAAATGAATACGTGAAATCTGTATATTTTAAAATATTTTATGATAAATTTGTTCATTTACGATTTGATCTTAGACCGTCCGTAGTGGGCGGTATTTTTTCAAAAAAAAAGCAGCCAAACACGCCCCAACACGCCAAAACCCCACCCCCTGGGGCGTTTTTGGGCGTGATTTTCGAAAAAAATTCTTGTCCAGCGTGTTTTAAATCACGCCAAAATTGCACAATCTTTGAGAATTGACCGTTTTCAAAGGGTAAAATTCATTTAATATTTTTATTTTTTTTAAATTCCCATTTAAATCTATAAATACCCCACTTTTCATCCAACTTTTTATAAAAAAAATCCCACTTTCTATCAAACCCTCTACTTCTTCCAACTTTTATAAACTTATTTAACATGCATCTATTCCGACTCCCGTTTGGTATTCCGTCAAGACCCGGAAACCCAAATACTGCCCAACTGCAACAAAACTTTAACCTTCATGACATGGACCCGAATGTGTTTTCGTACGCGGCTTACTTGAGCGGCTCTACTCCTTTCATGCCACCCGCTTACGGCTTTGCCTAACCGGGCGCATCGCAACCATCCCAAGAACAAGCCGAACCCGAGGTGGATACCGTGCCGGAGATGCAACCCGAACCCGAACCCGATCACGAGACACCCAAACGCGGTAGAAGGATAAAAAAAGGACGCGAACCAACCTCGTCGTAAGCATACTTACGTTGTTTGGACGAAGGACGAGGAATAAACGTTGGTTCGGGCGTGGGTCAATGTTTCGGAGGACTCCGATGTGGGTAAGTGTTATTTTTTTTACTTATTTTTTTTCTACACGTCAAATTTTTTTTTTAACGTATCACTTGTTTTTTTTAGTTTTTGTAGCAAACTTTCAAACCGGTCCAGAATTTTGGAACATGATTCGTGAGCTTTTTTATAGTATCTGGGGAAAAGCTGAACATCGTGACAAAGATTCTATCTCTAGCAAATGGACCGATATCAACAAGTGTCACGCCTTCCAAGAAGTTTATCAACGAAACTACAATAATCGGCCGAGTGGAGAAGGTGACGTCGGTGTTTTAACGAGGGCTATGGATGAGTACGAGAAAACTAGAGGCGTTTTCACGTACTATAGGGGTCTGTTTGGTATGGGGTAATGGAATGGACGAAGGAATGGAATGGACGAGGTAATGGAATGGACGAGGGAATGCAATGTATCATTACCATTCCATATCTTGTTTGGTAACCATGTGAATGGAATGAATTATTATTGTGTATTGTTCGGTAGGCAAGAAAAACGGAGTAATAAAATTAGCGGTGAGTGGTGGTCGGTGGTAGTGATTGTGGGTGGTTATAGGTGGCGGTGGTGGGTGTCGGCGGCGATGATAGGTGGTGGTGGTGGTAGCGGCGAGTGGCGGTGCGGCGGTGACGACGAGTGGTTGTGGCGACAAGGTGGCCGTTGGTGGTGGATGGAAGCAAAGGTGGCGGTTGGTGGCGGCGGCGGCGGTTGGTGGTGGCGTCGACGATGGGGGTGGGTGGCGACGTCAAGTGGCGTTGGCGGTTGGTCGCAGCTGTGGGTGATAACGGTGGCGAGTGGGTGGCGGCGGTGGCTGTCGGGGTGAGGTGGTGGCGGGTGGCGGCGATGGCGTCGGTGGTGGGTGGTGGTGGTGGTGGTGGTGGTGGGTTGTGGCGAAGGTTGTGGGTTGTGGTGTTGTTGATGAATGGTGCAAGAGGGGATGGAATGGAAAAAAACATGGGGGGTGGAAGGAATGATTTTGAGGGAATGGAATGCCTATTGGAATGAGTGATTTCATTCCATTGACCAACCAAACACTCTTTTCTTCATTCCCTCGTAATCACTTATTCCATTCCACCTCTCATTCCTGCATACCAAACACTACCTAGATGTTGGGAGTTTCTAAGAAAAAGTCCAAAGTGGGCTAGCGTACCGACCATGACGTCTAGTAGTAGACGTAAAGCTAAACGGTCGAAAACGTCATCCTCGGTTGACCCGGAAACACCAACTTTCGATGCGCGCACCGTCGATTTAAATGTTGTTGTGGACGATGACGAGGAAGTTGAAGAGTTGGCCCGACCGCCCGGTAGAAGCAAAGATGAGCAAACCGGGAAAAACCGGTGGAGTCGTCTTCCGATAATCTCGAGTTGAAGGAAGATTTCGAGGAGATGAACCGTCGTCTCCAAGACATTCGAGACCTCGACCACAAGCGTTGGGAGACTATGAAAGAACGAGTCGCTGAAAACAAAAAGTTTAACGAGATGCAAGCGGCAAGGCAAACGGAAAAGGACATTGAGTTTTTGTCCAAACCGATCGATCACCTCCAAGGCGACGCGTTGATCCTTGCGCAAATGCACCGCCAAAAACTTCGGGAAAAATACGGCCTTTAGATTATCATTTTTTTAAGTTTATTTGTTTTTTTATTTTCGGTTTTTTTTTTTAAGTTTAGTGTTTTTATTTTTTTTTAATTTTTAGTATTGTAATTTTTTTATTTAACGAAGTATTTTAACTTTTTAATTTGAAAAAAAGTTAATAATTGTGTAATGATTGGATGGGGCGTTATTGGGTATTATTCCACTACGCCCTTTTTGTAAAAACACCCAATAATGCCCCTTTGCTGACTGGACTGTCGTGTGGTAGAAAACGTTCAAGGGTGGGGGCATTATTGATAAAACCACTACGCATCTTCTTATGAGATTTTTTTCATTAATGAGTGAGTGAGATCCATTGTTTTATTCTTGTTCATGACTTTTAAGATAAATTTCACTCCAACCTCTTCACTCCATTTTTTAAGATAAATTTCAGTTAACATATCTAAAATTTCAATTGAAGAATATATGATGTTAAATACAAGTATTCACTTAAACCTAAATTGATCTTAAGAGATTTCCTTCATTCGGATTTTTTTTTTTTTTTTTGAAAAATTCAATAGTTTTTCAATATTTTGGAATATTTTTTTGGTTGAGTGTCTAATAAAAAGTTTCATACGATTAAAACATTTAATGAAAGTTAATTGATTTTAGGACAGAAACTTTTACGTGATTTTGGTGGAAAATCTGGTTATAAGAAAATTTTCTTATAAATAAAGGGGATTAATATAGCCACACTCTAAGATCTTATTTTTACACCCTGCATACGGGTCCTATAACGTTATATGTTATATACAACCCCTGTATTCATGGGTGCTCGTATGATGTTATACGGGTCGTATACATGGGCTGATTTTTTTTTTAATTTGACATAATATTCCTTGATTCGCTTGCGACCAACGTAAGTTATTTGATTGGACTTAAGTTTCTTCGATTCACGTGCTAATTATTTGACTAGACGTAATATTCCTTGATTCGTGCGTCAATTATTTGATAAGATGTAATATTCTGTTAAAACTTACTATATAAACGACTATAATCTTCTTCATTTTTTATTTAACTTCAATTCGTTTCTTATATATTCTCATGTATTTAAGTTATATTACGCTATAACGTCGTTCTAGACAACAATTATTTGTTGGTGGTGACTCGACTAGCGAGTCGAATCACATGACGTATAATTTGAATCAAGATACCACTACGGGGTTATTTGATTAAATCTTCCGTTCGATTCAACTCTTGTGTCTGATGCTAGTCAGGATCTATGGGCTTTTGATAACTATCAGGGTAATCATGTTGGTGTAAATCCTAACAATTTTGGGTTAGGTGAGTATCACAGAAGTGACCCACGACCGTCCGGTAGTGAAAGACCGTTGTCCGGGGGTCAAGGTGACGACGAACCTAGTGAGTTTAAAACTGACCAGGTATAACAATATATCTTTAGAAATTCCATAGCATGGATGATTTGATGAACTGGTGTAGAATCGTCGGACGCGACGAGTACGCCATAGTTACCATATGAACGAAGTACGAGGATCCCCCTAGCCACCGGCCGCTAAAAATATGGCTGATATACGATTGTGGCGGCCACCACAAGCAAACAGACACGGTCAGACGTAGTGGAACCAGGAAAACCGGTTGTGAGTATTGAGACATTTAGAAAGAGAATAGGAATTTGGACTCTAAAGGTTGATAAAGCTAAGCACAACCATGAACCCTTTCTATGTCTTGAGGGGCATCCATCCCTAATGAAGCCGACTCCAGGTGAAGAGAGGACAGTGGAGCTGCTGACGCGTTAGAACATGCGACCATGAGACATTCTATAGACCATTAAAAACAGAACCTCGTAAATGTGTCAACAAGAAATACAATATACAATGCGCGAGTGAAATTGGGTCGAAGGGATCAAGTCGGCGAGACTCCAATCCCGGTTCTTCATAACCGATTGAACTAAATTGGGCTTGTTTTCTTCCACCGAACAGATGAAAAGGATGAAAGGTTACAAGATGTTTTCTTTATCCACCTGAAGTTTGAACATTTTGTGGTGTGCCTTCCCGCATGTGTTGCTTATAGACGCCACCTACAAGTCGAACTTATACAAAATGCCGATTGTCCAGATTATTAGTGTCCTACCTACTTACCTCTCGTATTGCATTGTCCATGCGTTCATAACCAACGAACGAGAGGAAAACTTAACGTCGGTGTTACAAAAGTTGAAAGGTTTACTGAACAGTGCTATGGAGCCCCGTGTAATAGTAACCAATAAAGACCTCGCCCTCATGAACGCATGTGCACGCCTGTTTTCGAACGTCAGTCATTCACTATGTAGGTGGCACATACAAGAGTATCGTTAGACATTGCAAGCCAAGCTTTAAAACAGAAATAGAATGTGATAAGTTTCTATACAAGTGGGGCAGGTTGATTAACTCCACCACGGTTGATGATTATAACTATTGGTACGATCGAATACGAGAACGACTGCCAAGAAAAAAACGTGATGGTAAGTTTCATACTAATTCTCTTATTAATCATATACTTATCTGAATAACAATTGTAATTATCTTTGTTTTCAGACATTATGGATTATCTGTTCTCTAACTAGCTAAAACCACATAGACAAAGGTTTGTGTCTCTTCGGACCGATCAACATCTTAACTTTAGTCAACGTACAACGAACATGGTGGAGAGTCTGCATGCGCTTTTGCAGATGTACCTCAATGAATCAAATAAGACGCTGAAAAAGTTGTACCTTTTATCTATCAGCTCCTGGATAATCAAGTAGCAGAGATAGGACGCAACATTAAGCAAAGCAGGAGTCGTACAATGGATCACCATGACAAACCAATCTTTGATTTCCTTTGAAAGAACGTTTCACATGCGTGTCTGAATCTATTAGTTAATAAAATCAATGCCATACATAGGTTGCAAGATGCTAATGGTACATGCGACTGTCGTTTGTTTACTAGCTGTGGGTTGCCATGCACATGTCGGTTGTTATGGTATCTACAGTCAGGTAATGTATCCTTTGACCCATCGCGTCGTATTTAGGTGATAGGATCCACTAGATTCGATAGTCCCCTTTTGGAGAAAGCTAGATATGATATCTTTAAACGAAAACGTCCAGGAAGAGGATATTAACGTCGACAACGAACTCGAGGAAGTTAAACATCATATAATGGGGAAGCGGGGAAGCCGAGAGCGGTGACGGAGAGCATGATTTCAAAGATAAAAGAGGTGGTCAATCCCCTCCCGACAAATGTAAGACGACCACTCGTGTAGAAAAGCCCACGTGGACGTCCAACTTTAAAGGCTCAACCCGAAAAAAACAGTTTGTTTGTGGAACCTCCCAGACACGGTTCCATTTTAACACAAGACGGTTATGGTGAATCAGGGCTCTTTACAATAAGAGAGTCATACCATGCACATGCAAGGCGTAGCTAGTTTATCGAAACGGACAGTCTTTGTATGCGGGCACCCACGTTTATCGACGAGCTTGCGAAGGGCTCTAGAGAAAGGAAAGAAAAAGGCAAAGGCTCAAAAACCTTATCAATACAAGTCGCACGCACTGGCTCTACCTTTCTTGCCTCTAGCCCAGCATAACCTCCTCAACCATTACAAAAAGTTTATTCCACCTTGCTTATCTCTATACTTTACGCATATACAGGACGTCTAGCCTGATGGAAATTGTGGTTTTCGAGCTATAGTTGTAGGTTTGTCGCGTCATGAAATGGAGTGGCCAATAATTCGACGGAGCTTATAGGAGAGTGCAACCGATACTACGACTTATGGAACACAATAAATGATATTGAGTTTCGAGACGCTCGACATTCCTTAGATTGGAAGGGCATAAGTGACCGATACTACGACTTATGGAACACGATAAATGATATTGAGTTTCACAGGACTCTTGATTGCTAACCGATGGAATATCATCTTTCACTTAATAAGCGACATTGGTTATGCTACATTTTTCCTCTTATTTACAACAACCGAAGACAATATCCCTCATCAAACCATTACAATCGTTCATCTTAACAAAGATCATGTTATCCACATCAAGTTAGAGGGAGATTATCTAATGTCTACCCCATCAGGTTATTAGTAACAACCAACAAGGAATACAATTGCTGAAACTTGAGAAAACATGTATAAGGAACGTATATTATGTACGTCGATAGTTATAAGACTGTAGAGTGTGGATTTAGGGGTTTTGTAATTGTAATATTTAATGAAAATCGATTACTTATTATCGTTTTACGGTCATTTGATTCTAATCGAGTTGTTTGTTATAATCTGTTCAACAAAACATTAATTATAATCGTATATAAACAAATGAAAAAATTAAGAAAATATTGATTTATGTACGAGTCGTATAGAGGTTAGACGACATGTATATAACCTAAAACAATTCTCATATAACCATCATATGACATATTAAAAAATAAAGAAACAGCTATACCATTTGTATAACCATATACGAGTCGTATACATGTAATTGTGGTCGTATATTATCATAACGACCACATATTCATTTATCACTTTTCAATTTTACCAAAATTCTCTCGGTTTTTTTCACAGCACGTCTACCGTTCTTAGATCGTTCTTGGGCCGTTCGCGACGTTTCTTCCGTTTTTCATTTCTTACGGTACGTTTCTAAGTCTTGTTTGTATAATAGAATTTGTAATTGCGTAACTTGCCCAGTTAGCGTATCGTATAGTGTAACGAATATTTGATCGTACGAGTGTTTGAAAAAAAAAACTGAAACTCATGTGTATACGACCGTATAAAGCTTATACGATCATATACCTCAAATGAATTTTCAAAAAAAAAAAAAAAACGGTTACGAATCGGATAATACTTGTATACGAGAAGTATTTTAGCGTATACTAAACGTATACTACCGTATATGAGGGGTATACTACTTATAATTGTCATTTTCTCAAAACCGTTCCCAAACATATATATCTTAATCTGACACTAAAAAAAGATTAGTTAATGTCGTTTGGCATCCATCTATTGATTAGGTGCATTTTAGCATGCACGCATTATCAAAACTTTGAGGATAATGATGTATTTGTGATGTTATTTGATATGTTATTGGCCACTAAAATCAACTTTAGGAACAGTCACACCTAATCATTATCGGATATGAATTATTTTAATTGTTTTTTTAATACATAACTTAATATATAAATAAACCTAATGGATTATATCCGTGCTCCGTGGCGGGAGACCCAATTTTTAACAAACTTTAAATGGAAACATAGACGTAATAGTAAATCTAACGTTAATAATGAGAATTTGTTTGATATTGATTCGGTTCATTACGGTATTGATACGATACCTGCACTCGATACAACAACTAAAAGAGAAAACTTAAAAAATTAAGTCATGATAGGGCCCAAAAGGATGCCGACATGTATTTTACAACAAATGAAATCATAAAAATGAATACCGATAACAGTCTGATAGTATCGACACCGATGTTTTGAATCGATACCATAAGTTCGGTTTGTCAGAATACCGGTACTGTATCAGCAATCAAAAATGCTTACAATAAAAATGTACTCTGTGGCAAATAAAATTTTGTTTTTAATGGTCTTTATTACGTGAGCACTTCAAATGCATATACATAATTATATAACACATTATATTATATTATTAGAATAATGAATACACTAAAGGCGTAAATTTATTAAAAAAAAAATAAACTAAATGTGAGGTCACTTTGGTTACAATATGTTTATGTTCCGATTACTTGTACATTACTACTTACAACACGGGAAAAATTAAAATCAAGATATAGATAAAAAATGCACGTCGCAGCAACATAAAGCATCTTATGCTAAAAGTTATAAGAGTTAAAAAAACAAAAACATACTCAAAATTAATAATTAATTATAACTAGTATTAAGCCCCCCGCGTTGCGACGGGAGCCTAAAACCGTGATAAATAACACCAAACAGCCAACGACCACCAACATTGAAGTTGCAGGGTCTTAATGTAGAGAAATTAGACCGACATATAAAACAGTGAAAATGATAACTAACTCGATTTAGGACTTGCATGGTGTGACGAACTTGTTAAACGGGAAAAAAATAGACGACGTAAATACACTGAACCACAAACGTACGTTGCGCTATGTTAACTCGCAAAATTTAGAACGAAGCGTATAACAAAACGTAAAATCGTTGAACCACACACACACGTTGTGCTGTTTAACTCGCAAAATTTAGAACTAAACGTAAACCGAAAAATTTTGCAAAATATGAAAAATATAGGGGATTAAAGTTGAAAGTAAAAAAGTTGTTCGGTTAAATTGAAAAAGCTAAAAACTTTTGGGTTAAAACTACAAAATCAAGTAGTTTTGGATTTAAAGTGAAATATCAAAAAAAAAAAAAAAAAAAAAATTGAAAACCCCCAGTAACATGGGGTATAACACCTCAAAGCATCAACCTGTTGCTAATTTATATTATGTAAATTATAATAACTAAAGCTTTATAAATTTGTAAATCTACGCGCGGGGAGTTCAGTCGTTATTAGTTCGGTTTGGTTTGTTATGATACCGGTACTCGTTATAACAACTGAAAAAGAAAAAAAATAAAGTCCTAATATGAGTTATGACCAAGGTATATTATATATATCATATATAGGATAGAGATCCTAAGAGAAGTCCATCATATTTGAGAAACTTGAGAAGCATTCTATACCACACATTTCCCTAAGCTTTTCGTAATATACACATATGTATAGTTTAAAATTAAACTATACATATGTGTATATTACGAAAAGCTTAGGGAAAATGTGTGGTTCAGAATGTTTCTCAAGTTTGTCAATTAGCATAGTACTTCTAACCAGGCCCGTATTCGAAAATGTGTGAAATAAAAAACCGGGCCCTACACGACGTATAATATAAACTCATCAATTACATATACAAAATGTAAAAACCCATATACGGCAATAATTGTTATAACACTCATAAAACTCAATAACTTCGAACCCTTTTTAATTGATCGTTGTTGGTTCATGTCGATGACAGTTCAGATTCGAGTTCATGCCTCCATTGGCGTTGCTGCCGTTTTTTTTATATAATTGGTTATGACTTATGAGTACTAATCAGTTATTTATTTTAAAGTAGATAAATCATTCATCTATTTATATAAACTGATTACTAGATTATAACCCCGTGTATTACACGGATTGAATAAATGAATTTTATATACCAGATAATAAAACACTATCTTTTTAAAAGTCTTCTTTATTGCACGGATTGAAGAAATGTAATTTTAGATATTAAATAATAAAATAAGTTATATCTATAAGAACCATATGTATTGTAGGGGTTGAATAAATGTAATATTATATACCAAATAATAAAACACTATCTTTTTAAAAGTCTTCTTTTTTGCACGGGTTGAATAAATGTAATATTATATATCAAATAATAAAAAAAATCTTTAAAACAATTGTATTACACGGGTTGAATAAATGTAATATTGTTTACCAAATAATAAAAAAAGTTATATTTTTAAAAACCCCCCGTGTATTACATGGGTTGAATAAATATGATTTTATATACCAAATAATAAAAAAAATATTTAAAAAAACTAACGGATTTTTTTTATATTTAAAGTAGGATAATATTAATCTTTATTTATTTAGTTAATATAAGATTGAAAAATCATATGATTGAATAAGTGGGAGGTTGTATGATGATAAATTGGTTAACCGTACTGAATGATAAAGATAATAGTGATTGTTGAACAAATTAATTAATCGAATTTAACAGAAACATTTGTGATGTTAGGTGGATTTTTTTTAATTATTTGAAAGTTAATATGAACTTTGGAATTCGTATGAATTCTTATTAGATTTGATTAAATATTATTGATAATAAAAATTTGTATTAGATTAGATTTTAGATTTGATTAAATATTATTAATAATAAAAATTTCTATTAATTTAGATTAAATATTATTATTATTAGTATTATTAATAATATTAATCAATTAAATGAGAGGATGACAAATGTCCAAAAACAGGTTTCTTTTATCATATACGATAGATTTGAATTTTATATACCAAATAATAAAACATTATCTTTTGAAAAGCCACCATTATTGCACGGGTTGAAGAAATGTAATTTTTTATATTAAATAATAAAATAAGTTATATATATAAGAACCATATGTATTGTATGGGTTGAATAAATGTAATATTATATACCAAATAATAAAAAAATTTATATCTTTAAAACAATTGTATTACACGGGTTGAATAAATGTAATACTGTTTACCAAATAATAAAAAAAGTTATATTTTTAAAAACCCCCGTGTATTACATGGGTTGAATAAATATGATTTTATATACCAAATAATAAAAAAATTTATTTAAAAAAACTAACGGATTATATAGTATAGATTTTAATTACACGTGTAGTGTAACTCACTTGAACTTCTTGGGTTCATCTTGATATTTCACAAGTGAAGGGTGAAAGATGTCAATTCATCATAGTTAAGGGTTGAATTAGGAAAGTTATGGGTAAAATAAACCAAAGTATAGCAAAACATGTTTCTTTTATTATATAGTATAGATTTTGTGAGAGAGTAAGGCTAAGAAACTTTATCCTATACAGTAGATGATTATTTAGGATCAAAAAACATGATCAGTTAAGAAAGTTATTGCTTCAGAAGAATTTATTAATTTAAAAATAATTTGGTATTTTAAAAAGTTTAGAATTTCGGTATTTAAAAAAGTTTTGAAACTATAGATCCTATGATCTCACTCAGGATCGAACCAAAGTATTGCAAAATACAAAAGTGACGCTCCACCAGTGAGCTATAAGGATGGATGTTTAATCTCCCATTATAAGTATTTATTCACAATTGTCATGTAATTAAACTATAATTGAAATTTCTAAAAACTTTTACAGGCCCTCTTAGGTTTTTGGCCCTGAGTCGTCGCCCACCCGGTACTTGCTCAGCCCTGCTTCTCACATTATCCTAACCCACTATATATAATACAATTATCGACTTTTGTGAATAGTGAATTGAGGTTTCTTTATGCTTTTTTTTTTTTTTGTCTTTTTGTATACTTTTACCCTTCAAATTTCAATATTGACACTTACAACATCTCAACTTTCTAAAGACTTTGTAATTGACTTTTACGTGTCTATTTTTATGTACGTGTGTGTATAAATTCAAGTTGATTTACTTTTCGATGCAAATTTAACCGGAAATGAATTGGGTCAAATGTAATACGTTTTCGTGTTTATTTTTATGTGCGTATTCAGTTGGTTTACGTTTTGACGTAAAATTTTATGAAACTCCGCGGCAATACACGGGGCAATCTACTAGTTGAGACATTTTACATCGATCAAAACAATAAAAACGAATACCAATACCGATAGCGACGTTGTTCAATTAACCGATATGAGTGTTAATTAGTTTTTTTTTCTTTTTTTTTTTTGAATAGCAAACGAAACCATTTTATTAATCCACCAAATTGGATTTCCAGCTAGGAGCTGGCAAACCAGTCACAGCCAAAAACAAATCAAAACAAACAGAACAGAAATCAAGTTTGCTACATTCATTACCAAATTACATTAAAATCTCACCACTCTTGTTGTGTAATGCTTTTATAATTAGATCTCATCCTCATTCCTTGAAGTGTTGCCTCCTTTATGGTCGCCACAGTCGTTTGCACCGTACCTTGTCTATTACCGAAGACCTTCTCGTTCCTGACTTTCCAAAGAGACCACATGGTTTGAATTGCTATTGCGTGTATTGCTTTCCTCATATTCTGATTGCGATTCATTTCGTTCAGCTCCGATAATAGTTCTTTTAGGTTTTCTTCGGTTTTAACCATAGGTATGTTAATCCACATTGTTATTTTTTCCCACACCTTTTTTGCGAAGTTGCATTGTAGTAAGACATATAGGTTAATGGATTAAATGAGTTGGTGGGCTTTAGGCTAATAGTTTAAAGAAATAAAAACGGGGTTCGGCCTCGATATATAAAATTTTCTATTTTTTTGGGTAAAAATTACACTTCTTGACAAAAAAATACTGAGGGCCACCCTGACCTATGAAAAGCTTCGCCCTTACTATTTCTAACTTTCTTTTCCATCGACGATATGTAAATTTAAGAAAAAAAAAGTTTTTTTTTTTTTTTTTTTTGTGTACTCAGATGGTGTTTTTTTGATAAAAGACATTATCTCTATTATAATTAATGATTTCAAAGAATGTCACATATCACTCTTAGAATCATTCCTCCATATTTATCTTTTACACTAATTTTAATTAAAATATTACATTTTATATCCTAGAACATATCAATATACATGTTAAATCTTTATATAATCTCTATCTCAATCTTTATTTTTATCCGTATATCTTCTCTATCATTATCTCTATATTATTTATTTATTATATTTTATACCTAAATCTAATACACAAAAATCTTAGGAGACACATGACACAATTTAAGCAACGTTAATTTTTGTGTTTCGTCTAAGGAGACACGTGACACAATTTAAGCAACCTTAATTTTTGTGTTTCGTCTAAACCGTATACCCATTTAATTTACACGTAGATCCTTACGCGTTTCAAATTTATCTGATTTCTTTTTTAATATGACATTTAACACATTCCTTATTTCATTTTCGTCAACCTCACATATTTTCTTTCATTATTTAAACTTTACGATTTTTATAATAAAGTTTAAATTCACCGTTATTTTGTTTCTATTTTTTTTATTTATTTTAAGAGTCGTTTCTATTTATTTTTATTTTAAGAGTTGTGATTCTTATTTTCCTATTTTGACTTTTATGATCCCACATATACAAAATTACAAAAATTAAATCAAATTTTACTAACTTACGCGGTATAATATATGCGGTTTCTCACCTACTAATAAATAAATAAAAACTAAAATTGGAAGTTGCCAACTACAAAATTGAATATAATTTTTTAATTAAATTGTTTTTAATGTCATTCAACTTTTTCGGCAGTTAATGAGTATTAATCACACTTTATGATGTATAAGTATTGAAAGAAGACTTTTCAAAAAAAAAAAAGTATTGAAAGAAGGCTATTGACCCAACTGAAATAACTTGGTTGGGTCTCCAAGATAATATATAATTATTTATTTCATTTTATTATATCAATTATCACCAACGACAAGATTATCATGTGTTTTCTATACATTTGTTGCGTAGCCGTTGTTCTGCTGCAACACTTTAATAATTCATTTGTCATGTTTTATAACTAGGTTATAACCCCGTGTATTACACGGGTTAAATAAATTAACTCTATATACTAAATAATAAAACAATATATCTTTAAAAACCTCCTTCATTTCACGGGTTAAATAAATGTAATTTTATATATTAAATAATAAAAAGTTATATCTATAAGAACCATATTGTATGGGTTTAATAAATATAATTTTATATACCAAATAATAAAAAAAAGGTTATATCTTTAAAACCACGTGTATTACACGGGTTAAATGTAATATTGTTTACCAAATAATAAAAAAAAGTATATATTTAAAAACCCCCGTGTGTTACATGGCTTGAATAAATATTATTTTATATACCAAATAATAAGAAAATTTTATTTAAAAAAACTAATGGATATAACTTGGTACGCGACAGATATGATGATTGCGGAGATGATTATTGAAAAGAAGATACAGTGGTCAAACATTTGAGTGATAAAATATAAATTAGATTTAAATAACTCGTAATAAATCTAATTTTATATATAAAGTAATATTGAAAGTTTATATACAATTTGTTTAAAAATTATGTAATAAAATCGATATAATAATTTTTTTGATAAGGAAAATAAAAATAAATATTATATTCTACTCGACATTTAAAGTAGGATAACACTTAATATTATTTTTTTTATTTATTTAGTAATATAAGATAGAAAAAATATCATTGAATATTTGGGAGGTTGTATAATAATAAATGGGTTAACTGTATTATAATGTCATATGTTTTTAGTTATATATTTTTTGAATTATTTAAAAAAATTAAGACTTTGTTATTATTAGTAAAATCAATGATTTTATATTTGTAATTTTGTTTGGTATTATTTTAGTAAAAAGTGGATATTATACATATAACTATATTATGTCTTAATTATTGATGTCATCCAAAATGTTTTTCAATTTTATGTCTAGCATTATATATACTATGGTAAAAGTTTAAAGTTTATTAGAGATAATTACGTCATCGAAAATAATAAGAGCAAATTTATACTATATAATAAAAGAAACAATTTAGAGGACACTTATATTACAAATAAAAAGTAAGTGTCTGTCATACGATATAGAATGTCCCCCTTGTTGGGTTAGGCTAAAGGAAAACTATTTCGGCTGGCAAGATTATGTTGAAGGCGGAATCAAAGAAAGTTGCTAAGTATGAAAAAGCTTGTGTTGAAGATCAACATTTCTTCATTCCCCTTACCTTTAATACTTTTGGTTCCCTTGCTCCGGAAGTTGTCAGATTCCCTTGATAAAGTGCAAAATGTCATGCAAAACAATTTTCAACGTCGAGGAATCAAAGTTTTGTTTTCGATAGAATTGGATTTGCTATTAAAAAAGAAGTTACGGCGCAGCTTGTTGCATGTCTACCTGCCATTCTTATGTTATTTTCTGTATCAATATAAAATTATTCCATATCGGTGAATCAAAGGGTTAATTTTAAAAGAAAGAAAAATAAATTATTAAACTATTATATTAATTTATGATGGTAATATGTATCTATATAAAATTATTCCGGTGAATCAAAGGGTTTATTTTAAAATAAAGAAAAATAAACTATTAAAACTATTATATTAATTTACTAAGGTAAAAATTAATAATATTGTGTTTTTAAATACATATTTAAAACTAATAATATTATACGTCTTATCTAAAATCTAAATTTATTATTAAGTTATAAAAGAAATATTACGTAATAGTTGATTAATATCAAAACTTAATAATATTTTGTTTTTAAATACATATTTAAAAAGAGATTAAATTAAAATAATAATTATCCGTAAGATATGGCCTAATATGATGACAAGTGTCCTCTAAATGGTTTCTTTTATTATATAGTATAGATTCCTCTAATAATTTAATTATATTTTGGTTAATTAAATTAGTTATTATTATTATTATTATTATTATTATTATTATTATTATCACTTTGAATTATCATCCTGACAAGTTGGTCTAGTGATTAGTAACTTCGTTTCTCTTCTTGAGGTCCTAAGTTCAACTCCCACTAGCATCACTTTGAAGGACATTGGTGGTGACAATGAAGTTTAGAACTAGGCCTCTCTGGAGGTCGCCAGTTCGACACCGAGCTGAATCGGGTTTTGCCGCAGTGGGCCTTCAGGCGGCAGGTTTTCCCCGGAACTGGTGGCTTGGTGGCGCATGTATGCATCCAACTTTGACCGTTATGGAGGAGGGGATTCATTTGCTTGATTGAGGGCATCCCAAGATGTTTATTCAGTGATTTAGTTGGCTGTTCAAAAAAAAGTTATTATTATTATCAACATAATTAAAAATGTTATTTTTATACATATTTATATAATTTAATTATTTGACAAGGATACAAAATGTGTATGAAGAGTTTTAGATCATGTATAGTAAGTAGTAATGGTTAGTGACTATTATGTTATGTCACTACCACGTATAGAGTGGGGCTTTTAGTGACTAACCTGTTGACTAGGAATGTGAAAAGTAGGTTCGGTTTGGTTATAAAGGCTTAACCATAACCGATCTTTGTTCTGGCGAATTGCGTAACCATAAACATAATTGATGATCTGTTAAGCAATCGATATTCGTTTTGGAGAATCACAGCATTATCACCAATGACAAGCAATCAAGAAATAACCAGCAAACACTAAGAAAAATAAACTAAAGCACAAAACACAGAACACACAACAGTGCCCAGATCTTAGGTTTTTAATGAATGTATCTCCCTCCTCACTCACGAAATCAGTTACATCCAGTGTTTTGACAACGAGTCAGATAAAATGGTCCGACCGATCCAACCATAATATCAGTCCACTTCATTGTAGATCTTAACCCCTAGGAAAAATAGTTGGTTCCTGATGGTTCCGACAGTCGGATGGGTAATGTGTTTTATAGAAATGGTTAATATTGGTATTTGCTATTGATGCATAGCAATGGAATTCAAATATACCATTCTTTTGACTGACCACTTATGAGGATGTTAACTTTGATCGGAAGAAACTCAACTAAGTTCGATAGTTTTTGTGAAATCATAATTAAAGAAACTCATCGGTGTAATTTTCAAAACTTGAATGGCTCTAAGGGGTTAAGGGCGCTCCACTAGAGATGGAATTCCATCACTTACAACATCTAATCAAGTTTCGTCACGTCATTGAGCTTTATTCGCTATTAACAACTATGGTTCCAACAGTCGGATGGGTAATGTGTTTTTTAGAAATGGTTAATATTGGTATTTATAGCAATGGAATTCAAATATACCATTCTTTTGACTAACAACTTATGAGGATGTTAACTTTGATCGGAAGAAACTCAACTAAGTTCGATAGTTTTTGTGAAATGATAATTAAAGAAACTCATCGGTGTGATTTTCAAAACTTGAATGGCTCTAACGATTTTCGTGTTTCCAGTTTGTTGGTGGCCGGTTTCTATATGACATATAGAAGTTGTTGCCATTTAAAAATAACTAGGATAATACCCCGCGGGCGTTGCGCCGCGGATAACACGTGCGGACATCACGTTAAAGCGTGCGCAGACGTCATACTAAATCGAGCCGAGTCGTTGCGTCTCTCAGCTTTTATTTAGCGCGGATTATAACAAATTCATTGTGTACACATATTAGTAATAATAACTATTCGTGGCATAGTATTCTACATATCATCTAGAAGCCGAAAAATGTGATGCCAGTGACAGCAAACATGCCAAACGACAAATATTTTGTCAAACCTGGTGCTAATGTGGTGCCGATTATAACAAATCCATTGTGTACACACGTTATTTTGTCAAACCTTTAAAATAACCTTCAAAGTTCAAACCAATTGTCAAATGATCATAAATCTCACCAGTTTAACCAAAACCCTTTGAATCTTTCAACTTCAATAATCGTAGATGAACTCATTAAATCGAATTTAAAAATAAACAAAAAAAATTAGCATACTTTTTGTACAATTATCATTAGAACCCCTCGCTCGGGCCACGATTGTCATACCGCAACCTAACTGTCTCCATTTTGCGAGTATTCGGCCCTTCACTACTTAACCCAGATGGGTGCAATATGTATTCACTCCTGGGCCGGCTGTACTCACAGTTGGCCTAGTCTTGTATGCCCAAAGCCATTTTTCTAGAATTTGACCATGTCTTCGTTATACTGAGCCATGTCATAGTGTGAGCTCCCATTGTAGAACGACGAGTGTCCTGTCTTGATCCCATTATCAAGATCAGACAATGATGCGGAGGCGAGTAGAGTGGCGGACACACACAGCTCACAGTTGCACATGACAATGTCCTACTCCTCTCATCTTGTATTTCTTCCGTGACACCGGGCGTTGTGGCCAAGGTGGACTACTCGGCTGCCACCAGCCCCTTAGCTCTCCCAAAATGCGCGGAAACCCGACCTCCACCCGCCCGAAGGCACGACAGTGGATTAATCGGTAAAATCTCGCCTCCCATCCAAGTTGAACCGACACCACCTATGTTTGCTCTTCACTGGGATGCCGCAGAAAATAATAGAAAATAATGAGAAGAGTGGGAATCGAACTTGTGTGACAAAGAACACCAATTCTTTCTCCAACCACTCCACTCATTGACAATATTTATTGGGTAATTAAAATTAAGTAGACATATTTTATTTAATTGTATTACATAAATATTTTCTAAAACATAAAGTTATATGTTGAATTTTATAATTCTTTGTTTTATTCTTTATTTATTATTAATTACATATCTGGATCTAATAAATATTAGAGAAATAATAGATTATATATATATATATATAGGGGATGGTTCAAATGAAAACCACTTTTATTGTGAAAACTCGAAAACTAACTAAAAAAGCCTAAAAACCTAAAAAACATACAAATTTTTTTTTTTTTAGAAAAATCGCTACTTTTTATATATGGAAAAAAATTTTGGTTGTACTGCACATGTGCACTAATACGGAAAGTCTAAACCACTTAACCCACCCCCCACCCCCCCCCCCAAAACCTAAATTCACCCTCCCACCAAAAGCGTAACCCCCCCACCCCCACCCTCCCAAAAACCTAAAACTAAACCCTAAACATAAACCCGAAAAAAACCTAACCCCCCCACCCCCACCCCCCAAAAACCTAAACCCCCCTCCCCCCCACACCCAAAAACCTAATCCTAATCCTAAACCTCCAAAAAAACTAACCCTAAAAGCTAAACTAGAATCAAAAAACTAATTTTAAGCATGTAATGCACATTGTAATACATGTTATATTGCACATGTGCACTACTATAATAATAGTATTGAAAACAAGACGACACCATAAATCTTTTTTTATGTCATAAAAAATATGCTCGAATATACTTGAATGAAAGATAAGAAAATTTGTGATCTTATGGTGCCATTTTTGTTTTAAAATAATAACGTATGGAGAAATGAGAAATGTTTGAAAAGTTATATATTTTTTGTTCCAATTTTACCCCTCCTTCATTAAAAGTCTTTCCTCCCTCCTTTTTAGTGGGTTTTAGTTAGTTTTCTAGTTTTCACAATAACTAGTGGTTTTCATTTGAACCTTCCCCTATATATATATTTAAGTATATTAATAATGCACTTCATTTTCTAATTTATAAACATTTAAAACCACATAATTTCATTTTTTTTTGAAAATCACCCAAAGCTAAGGGTACAACCAACTAAGCTAAAACTTGTTGTTTATTTATAATGTTTAAATATTAACTAGTATTAAGCACTCAGCGTTACGGCGGGGCGAACACTAATGCCACACTACTGTCAGCGATCACTAATACTGAAGTTGCGGCGTGTTAATGCGAAGAAATTAAACCGAAACGTAAAACATAGATAGAATAACTAAGTTGATCTAAGACTCGCGTATTATAATGAACTCACGTCTATTTTTTGTTTAACTAGTACATCGTAATCTATACATAATATATATCATTACCACTATAGTCTATACAATATCTCTATATTATTACCACTATACAAACCATAATGCATATATTACAACAACCATTGCTGATATCAATATGTTGCAAATTATACAACTATACAAACCATAATTCATGCATTACAACAACACAACACAACGCAAAATATGAGATGAGGAAATGTGGTTATAGCCTATGAGTACAGCTAATTATGCATAACATACAACAAAATATGAGATAAGAAAATATGGCTATGGATACAACCAATTATGCATAACATACCCTCAATTCACATATATATTGCAAATTTATAGTATATAATCAGTTATACTAAACTAGGCATTGTATAGGTTCTGAAATTCCGTTGTTTAATTAATTAATTTTCAAAATGCAATTCGTTACTAACTATGTTCCTCGCAAAGATCAAAAAGTCAAATACCACAGTGACAGTCTATGACATTAAACACCAAGAAATTGACTGTTACGATCGCAAAACGATGCCAAATACTTTTGTACACATCACACAGTGACAGCTATGATATCCCAATATTTAAATCAATATTAAAAAATGACTATTTATTTGTGGGGTTCAGCGAATATAAATAATATTAAAATGTAAGTGTGATGCATTAACGGCTCTATTGTCAGACCCCCACTGACCACCATGTTACCTCGCCGGACTCACTTGTCCAATTATCCTTCCACCCAACACCACCACCACCACCGGCGCCGTCGCCGGCACGGCCACCGTAAAGTACAAAACTGAAACATATCCGTAAAACAAAAACCTCCTAAATTGCCACATTTTAAATACCAAATTTCTAAACTACAATTACTACAATCAAATCTTTTGAAAAAACATCAATAGAAAATTAATGTTAAACAAAACAAACTTGGGTTATTTTTGGGTCTACACCGGGGAAGGTTGGGAGGTTGGGTCGGCCGATGATGGAATATCGGGACCAACCCGACAACCTTCGAGCATGAACACAATGTCGCCCATCATGGGCCGGTCTTGCGGGTCAGGTGCGGTGCAAAGTAGCCCGACTTTAACACCAAGCAAGAACTCTTCCCATTCAGATGACTCGGGGTCTAACTCGAGCAGCCCGGGTTCCAAAAGCTCGGAAACTTGACCTCTTTGCAACTGTCTTTTGACCCATTTGACAATATCTTCATCTTGTGTGAACATCACTGGCTTCTTACCTGTTAACAACTCCAGCAAAACAATCCCGAAACTGTAGACATCTGACTCCTTTGTCACTTCACCGGTTAGTATTGCTTCGGGTGACACGTAGCCCAGGGTCCCGACTGAACCGGAACTGGAGGTTGCAGCTTCTGGTGATCTGCTGGTGGCGAGTGGGGTTAGCCCGAATTCAGACACATGGGCTTCAAAATCTGCATCAAAGAGAACATTTTGTGGCTTGACATCGCCATGGACCATGGTAGTCGAATGAAGGAAAGCTAGCCCGCGGGCTATACCGAGGGCGATTAAGTGCCTCATGGGCCAGTTCAAAACATGCCCGTCTTGGTGAGATGCTTCTTGAAGCAAAGTTGCAAGGTTTCCATTTGGCATGTAGTCATACACAAGCAGCCTAAGATCAGGTGGACCCGCGTAATATCCACGAAGAACGGTCAAATTACGGTGTCGGACTTTCCCGAGCAATTCTGCTTCCTTCTTAAACATGTTCTCGTCAAGTAGCCCGCTTTGCAGCCTACGAATCGACAACACCATTCCATCATTGTAACACGCTTTAAAGATCAACCCGAATCGGGTTCTGCTCAAAACATTCTCCTCATCAAACTGCCGGGTTGCTTCTAGGGTTTCGGCCAGAGTAATCTTGTTATTAAACATAACAAGCTTCGGGCCTCCATTTTCGCCACTACTTCGTGTCCCCGAGCTTCGTTGTGGACTCGTTTTCTTCTTCTCACCCGCTTTTGACTTCTCTTGAATCCGTCTTCGCCATCTGAAGAGACTGTATGTGTAGAAGCAACAACATAGAGACATGAAAATAGCTCCAGCAGCAGCTACAACAATCAGCCAAATCATTCTTTTGTTACTACCGCTAGTTACCCCTTTGCACTTTCGATCCAACGGCTTCCCACATAAACCACCATTACCCGCATAAACGGATTCATTGTTGAATCTAGAAGCCAATGGCTCAGGAATTGGCCCTTCAAGATCATTGTTGGAGACATTAAAATACATCAAGCTTGAAATTGCGGTAAGATTTGCTGGAATCTCACCACTCAAGTCGTTTGAACTGAGATCTAGCGAATTGAGGTTAGACAGATGGGAAAACGACTCCGGAATGTTTCCGGAAAGATGGTTGGAGTTTAGTATAATGGAGTTCAAGGATGGGATGCTGGACAATTCCGGTGGTATCTCACCGGAAAGATTATTGTTACTCAAATCGAGTTGGGTCAAATGCAAGAGATGTGAAATATCAGGAGAGATTTTCCCACTCAATGTGTTTGAACCCAAATCAAGAACCTGAAGAGCAGAGCAATTGCCAAGCTCCGGTGGAATGTTACCAGAGACATTGTTATTCGACAAAGATAGAACAGCCAATGACTTGAGAAAGCTATAAGTTGAAGGAATGTGACCAGAAAACAAATTCGAAGACAGATTCAAGTAACGCAAACCTAACAAGCTGCTGAAACCTTCAGGGACATCCCCGGAAAACGAATTTTCTTGCAAAGCAACCAGTTGCAGGTTAGGCAAACCAAAAAGATCCAACGGCAACTCTCCGGTGAGATTCTGTCTGCTCAAATCAAGAGCAGTCAACTTATACAGACTCCCAATGCTTCCTGGAATCTTACCAGAAAACCCATTCCCACTCAAATTTAAAACCGATAGACCTTTCAAATTCCCAATACTAACCGGAATTTCACCCAAAAAACTGTTCCCTTCAAGGTCCAATGTTGTAAGGCTGCCCATTGACATCAAATCTTCCGGCAAGGTTCCACCGAGATTATTACCTCTCAAGCTCAACGTTTCGAGTTGGGTAAGATTGCTAAAACTCGAAGGAACACTACCGTTGAACCGATTCCCACCCAAATACAACATCTTAAGCCCTGTCAGCTCACTCAAAAACTTTGGAATTTTACCAGAAAACAAATTCCCTTCAAGATTTAAAACCCTCAGGTTAACCAGTTCCTTAATCTCACTAGGAAACAAACCGGATAACGAATTATTCGCCAACTTCAACTCCTCCAACTGCTTCAACCACCCAATCTCACCAGGAATTTCACCAGACAAACGATTACCAGAAACATCTAAAGCCGTTAATGTAGCTAAATCAGTCAACCACAACGGAAAATCACCATGAATCTGATTCTGTTGAAGATTTAAAACTTGCAAAACACTAAAACATTTACCAGACACAGGAGGAATAATATCCGTAAACGCATTAAACCCTAACTGAACATTCCGTATCGACGGTTTATCAACGGAAACATTACAAAATATAGACGCCGGAATTAAACCGGTGAGATTATTATTCGAGAGTGAAATAACTTGTAGCTTAGGAAGCGAAGCTATTCCGGCCGGAATAACACCTCCGATTGCGTTACCGTCGGCGCTAAAATGCAGCAGTGAAACACAGTTCGCTAACGCCGACGGTAAAGTACCTTGCAAGTTATTGTAATCAAGTAAAAGGTACTGAAGGTTTTTTAAGCCGCCATACCTCTCCGGAATCACTCCGGTGAGATGATTGTATGAAAAGTTTACGAGTTGCAGATCCGGTGAGTCGGAGAGGTTGTTCGGTAACTCGCCGGAGAGTGAGTTTGAGGACAGATCAAGGTACCGGAGACTTGACGGAAAAGTTTTCGGAACTTCGCCGGAGATATTGTTTCCGGCGACGTTAAATATTAAAATCTGTTTCAGATTTGAAATCTCCGGCGGTATCTCGCCGGAAAAAGAGTTATACTGAAGGAAAACATATTGTAAGAGTTCACATTTTGACAGAGATACCGGAATACTACCGTTGAAGCTGTTTGACCGGAGGCTTAGTCTGCGCAGCATGCGCAGGTTACCGAGTTTGGTAGACAATGCGCCGTTAAGCTGCAGACGTGGCAAACGGAGGTCAGTGACGCGGCCGGCGGAGCAACCGACGCCTCGCCAGTCGCATGGAGCGGAAGAGGTTGACCGGTCCCAGCTGGTGAGTGCACCGAGTGGATCATGAAGGTTAAGTTTGAAATCGAGAAGTGTGTCGATTTCTGTTAGGGTTTCAGGCGAAGGGTCGGCGTGTGTTAGCAAAGTGGCGGAGGAGATGAGGAGGATGAAGAGGAAGCGCATGTTAGCCATAAACGGCAGTGTGGGTTGTTGAAGCATTGGTTTTAATGAAGTGTAACGGAAGGGGACATGAAAGCGTAGGTTAGCCGGAGTGAAGGTGTAACGTTGGGAATGAGAGGAGAAGTGGAGACCGGAATAGTACGTTTGGCGTATTTTGCGCCACTGTGTGCATTGAGCCCTTCTCTCACACTCTTTTACAAAACACTAGAAACACACTGGATATAAAGACACTCTGAATTGTTTACTTTCTCTCTCCCACACACTACTCACCCGAAATTTTTTAATATTATTTTCCAGGCATTTTGTGACAAATCATTTGATACCAATACGTAATAAAATTTATTTTTCTTAATTTATACCGTTAATAACTATATTGTATTAAGTAGCACCAATGTTACTCTATCATAACCAACAAATAATCCTAGAAAAACTCGTAAAACAAAAGAAATAAAAAAAACAAAAAAATAATAAATCCGAACGGAAGTTAGATGTAAAAATGTTGAACCACGCGCGCCAAACGTAAAACATATAAAACAATAACCAAGTCGATCTAGGACCTGCGCATTACGACAGCGTCGTTAAATAGAAAAAATAGACCTAAAATGTTGAACCATACACGCACATTGTGACATGTTAACTCCCAAAATTTAGACTGAAACATAAAACTAAAAATTGTAAAAGATGAAAGTATAAGGGACCAATGTTGAAAGTGAAAAAGTGTTAACGATTATTATAAAAGTTGAAAAAGTACTGAGATTAAAAGTAAAAAATAAAGATAAAAAACTTTGCATTGCATCATGAGTGCAACCCGTGATGACAAATACGGATGAGCAATTGGTATAAAATACCGTCTCGATCCCGATCACGATCCCGAAATCCCGATCCCGAATTTTTTCAGTACTGGAAACGGTATCCACCTTTTGACATTTTCGGTATCGGTACGGTATCGGTAAAATACCGAATTTTACCCTCAAAATACCGATACCGTACCGTACCGTACCGACATATTTCGGTATCGGTATCGGTACCAAGTTTACACAAAATTCAGGATCGGTATTTTTCGGGAACGGGACGGTATCGGTATTTGCTCATCCCTAATGACAAATGTATAACCCTTGATGCATTGCAAAGTTGGTAATTAATATCTTCCTATACTAATAAACAAAAATCTTTTTGTACACATGTCAACTCTCTGGTGCATCCTCCCTTTTAATAATAGTATTACATATTAATTTTTATGCACAAAATATAATATAATATAATATTAATATAGTTAGAGATAAACGTATAAATTCAAATTTAATTAATAATTATCTATAACAAATATAAATGTATCAAATAATATAATAAGTATAATATTATTTAATATAGTTAGAGATCAAACGTATAATTTCAAATTTAATTAATAGAAATTACTTTTTGAGTCCCTATGTTTTAGGGGTTTTAACAACTTGAATCCAAAATCAAAAAGTTTAACACCCTGAGTCTCTAACCGCTAATTCACACCTCCTGTAAAAAAAAATCAAAAATCCTTTTGTAATGCCGAGTTCTCTAAGTTCTCACAATTTGTAGAAATTTTCATTTTACCTTAACCATATATATTTGTTAAGATCAAATATATTATTTGGATATAAACAATAATTACTAATAAAGTATCAAATCACATGTACAAGTACTTATTGTATATAACCTAGAAGACTAAAATTACAAGCAGATTATCTAAATAAAGTACCAAATTATCTTTAAAGCGAACACTAAATAGTTTTCAAAAGACATATTTTTTTTTTTGCTATTAAGTATATAACATTATATTTACTTAAGTCGTGTAATACACGTGTTCAGTATTTTCTTCCAATTTTAAATTTATGTTAATATCAATATGTTTTCATCTTAAAAAATGGTCCAACTTTCTAATTTCAATCATATTACGCAACTAAAAACATTATCATCATGCTAAATAAAGACATTATATAATATTATAAAAATTTTAATTTGAATATTTAAATATCGACTACTAATTAAAAAATTTGTTTTAGACGCTCAAATTTATAGTTTAAAAAACTTTAGTCATATTTTTTTAAACGTATACTTTATTTTTAGTATGATTTTTTAATATGTAATATTTTCTATACAATGATGATATTCGTATCTTGTCTCATAATCCATATATCTAAAAATAGTATTTATATCAAAGTATTTATTATATCATTAATATACATAGTAGAATTTAATTACAATTCATTTACCATAACCTCATAACTTATAATTATTTTTAAAAATACTTACATTTTTATGATAATTATTTTTTTTAATTTTTTAGTGTTACTTCTTTTTAAGACATATAATAAAATGGATTGTAGTATCTCAAAAGAAAACTGAAAACTTAGAAAATTATTTTGAATAGAGAAAATATAACTGTTCTTTTGTTTTACTATTTTATCTAAATAAGTCATTTCATTAATAAGGATTATATACAAGTTTATAATTTACATTTTTTCGTCATTTAACCCGTGTAATACACGGGGTTATAAGCTAGTTAATATTAATATATATATATATATATATAATTATACAAATAATTATTATATTTGTATAACTATGAGTTCGTTTAGACTTGCGATCTAAATCAAACTCGAAGTATGAAACTTGGCCTGAGCTCATTTATTATTCGAGTTGAAATGCAACCTTAAGCTCAACTCTGATTTATTTAAGTTCGACTTGATTGAAGCTTTTAGCGAGCTAATAGCAAATAGTTCATGAACCTCAAACCCTTAGTTAAGATGGGATTGGTGTTGACTAGTGAACTGGTTAAGTGATGGTGATTCGAAGACAGTTAGAGGGTGTTTGTTTTTTGTTAAAAACCTTTCTTGACCTCTTATGTCTGCCCCACGCAGACCATGCGCAGACGTTTGAGTCTGCAGTGTGTTTGTTTTCTCGAAGTGATTTCATTAAAAAATGTCTGCGAGTCCTCTTCTTGGGGCAGATGTGAACCCTCCTCTTCTAACCTCTTCTCCTCCTCCCTGTTTTCAAAACATAGATCCTCCCACTACTGGTTGCAATGGATTCTTCTACGTCTCACTTCAAGATTTCCCAAAACCCTAACTTTTGTTCGATTCACCACCATAATCACTCTTGGGTTCATCTTCTCACATGAATAATCTCTTCACATGTCACACCCCGGTTTCCACGTGTCTCACTGGTGGGCCCGGTGGGGGATTATCGTGAC
This sequence comes from Helianthus annuus, assembly GCF_002127325.2. Classification (NCBI taxonomy): domain Eukaryota; kingdom Viridiplantae; phylum Streptophyta; class Magnoliopsida; order Asterales; family Asteraceae; genus Helianthus; species Helianthus annuus. The sequence continues at coordinate 136,373,600 of NC_035441.2, forward strand.
GTAGTTGGCAACAATATAGTCAAACCACACAATATATGAATGCACAGCGGAAGCATAAAGATAAATATATATTTCAACATTAATTGTAATATCAGAGTATCACCATTGTTGAAATAATATCCACAGGGGATCAAATAAAATATAAGTATTGTTCAACAGACGAAGACATCTTAAGCTTGCGAGACTCTTTAAGATGCTAAGGAGCTATAGCCAGCCAATTACGTTTAGTACCTGCATCTAATCTTTTTGGGAAAATACGTCAGTTTACACTGGTAAATACATTCAACCGACACTTTTGAAAAATGTTTATTAAAATTGATTTGAATGCACAAGGCACAAACTCTTTTATAACTTGAGAGAATTATTTAAATATATAATCTTGTGAACGAATTACATATTCCTTATGCGTTCAGTAGCCCGGATCAAGTCCGGGTTAAAGATCAATGGACACACCACAACGATCTATTTGTGCACTGACGAGTGTACGCCTACACTCCGTGCTTAGGTCGTGGCCATTTCGTAAAATGATGCCAGGGATATCCGGGACATGGTCATTAACCCCCCAAAGGCTTTTAAGTAACAAGCCTGTTTAAACGGGCCAATCAAATTTATTCGATTACCCACTCAAGCGGTGGAGAATTTGATGCCCGATCAAGCGGTATATTATATACCGTAACCCAAGCCCGTATAACGGAAAATAAGTTAAAAGTATTTACCTTTGCAAGTATAATTCCTTAATTGAATAAATTGCAGATAGCTTTTACTGGTCTCCTATTCTGGAACGAAGGTTTTAAAATAACCTATTAGAATCCTAATGGGTCTTTAATTTAGCCGTAGCTTGGACCGGTCAGTTTCAACGGATAGTTACGGTTTAATCGCGTGAAAGGCGAAAACCGGGAATGGAATGTGATTTTGACCCAACAAGTTTGAAGACTTGTTTTATATGGGTATAATAACCACACTCTAGATTTTGGGGTCAAAACAATATGGTTTGACCCGTTTCGGCCAGTTTATGTAAACTAGTTACATAAGCCGAACCGTGCGCGCAAAAGGCGCAACGGGTAACCGTAAGAGTCCTACACTGTTTTCCTAAGTCAATATGCTTTAAAGAGGTTGTGGTATCAGTAGGATACCTTCCATAATGCCCGGAACGAGTTTAAGTTCATATTATGCCCCGTAGGGGTATTTCGGTCTTTTTAAAGATTATAAAAGAGGTTTCTGAGTTCTACAGGAAATATGAGTTTCCCGAACAGTTTATAAAGTCTAAAATACTTTATTTATTATTTAAAATCAGTAGCAACTGGAATCGGGTCAAAAAACTTTGTAGAACTCAAGTTATGGCCGAAAAGGGTATATTCGGTATTTACCGAACCGTTGCCATAACCGCAGGTTATGAGCAGGTTAAAAATAATTAAAAATCTTTAAAAATCCCAAAATATTATTTTACATCAGTGAGTAAAAGTTTGGTGTCGAAATCCGGGTTTAGATAGGCGTTATGCTAATTGCGCTTATTAATCACTAAAGTTTCCGTAATTTGCGCTATTTGGCATAACTCCTATTCTGGACCTCGGATTGACGTGAAATTTTAGGGACACGTTTAGAAATCAGTAAATGAGGTTATGGTTCTTTTACATGTCCGAAATTCTCGTTTTAAATTAAAAAGGGCGTTACGGTCAACTTTTAAGCTTTTAACGGAAATGTGTAAAAGACTCGGACGAACAACGAACCGGTCACAGAGGGTTATACCATCATGTAACCTGGTCATAAGAGAGTCCTAAGGCATATCTAAAACAAACTTTAACGGGTCAGAACTGAAGTCAAAGCAAAACTCAAAGCTTTTGCGACTTTCGGCTCCGAACCGGGTCAAAACAGTAAATGGTCGGATCAAACAAGATTAGACTAGTTAATATACTTATTATCATGTTTTATAAGTGTTTAAACAGGTTACATATCATCTACATTACCGATTATGCAAGAAATCGCAAAATAGCATTTCTGTTGACTTTTTCTAAGCACGTTTGACTCGACATTTGGACTAGTTAGAGTGGGAATCAGAGGGTGCCCTTTTAGGGGTTTAAAGCCCACATGATTATCATCATATAACTATCTTTGATTCGACAAACCACTGGACCATTTGTCATTTATCGCAAAGTCAATCGTTAATTACGACGGATTGACTTTTAAGCTAAACTAAGCAAAAACTAAGCCACAAAGGGTTGAACAACTTACTGAAGTCCTATGCAAGATAAGAGAAGAGTTGAGAGTGTTCTTGAGCTCCAGATGTGATCAAGAAGGTGTGAGGAACTTGTTGCAATAATGTGGCCTTTTATAGGCAATGTAGATCCTTAAGATCATTACAACAAGGCCTACCAATGCTCCTTGATGATCAACAACTGTCCCTTGGTGCTAGAAGATGATTAGGGGTCGCCCATATCTCTAGAAAATCTTTGCATTAATGTTTTACCGCTTAAAACAGCCAACAGCCAACTTTCTGTCGCTGGGCGTTGCTTACGGACCGTATGGCATGGCCCTTGCGGTTCGTAAGCCTATGGCGGAAACATTTTTACCCTTTCACCCCCTTACGGTCCGTAAGGCTGGATCCTTACGGTCCGTAAGCGCTTAACAGAGGCAAAAAAAATTAACCTTTCAAGGTTTGAATGGTCAACTTGCAAATACTTGATTTTTGGGTATGGGAAATGTCAGTATGAGGCCCTTTTTAACCCATGCTTGGTCAGTTAACATTATGCATTATGGGTTTGCACAAGGATGGGTTTATAAATAATCATTTGAATTGTATTATATTTTTTTTTGGATTTAGATTAGTAACTTGGATCCTTTTGATTATTAGTAATTACCGGATTAAGATATATTAGACACTTATAAATTTTGCTTAGGGTCTCGGGATTTATAATGACGAAGTCGCTCAGAGGTATAAAATTAACATGTCGGCATATTCGAAAATCCTACCGCATATCTTAATTAAATCCGGGTTTATATTATTTTTGTCGTATGCGACACGTGTCATTTATTTATTGGACACAAAATTTTGAGGTGTTACATCCTCACCCCCTTAAAATAAATCTCGACCCGAGATTTACTGAAACAAATAAGGGTATTTTTCTTTTATCGTGGATTCAAGCTCCCACGTGAATTCAGGACCTCTACGGGCATCCCACTTGACCTTTACTATAGGTACATGCTTCCTTCGAAGCTTCTTTACCTGTCGATCTTCAATCGACAAAGGTTTTTCTACAAATTTTAAGCTCTCATCTATATGCACATCTGTATGTTGTATTACCAGTGATTCATCGGCGAAGCACTTCTTTAGATTGCAGATGTGGAATACATTGTGAATTCCATTGAGCTTTTCAGGTAAGTTTAACTTATAGGCAACTGACCCGACACGTTCGATAACCTCGAAGGGTCCTATGTATCTCGGGCTTAGTTTGCCTTTCTTACCGAAACGCATCACCCCTTTCCAGGGTGATACTTTAAGTAACACTTTTTCACCTACTTCGAAGTGAAAATCTTTACGCTTTGGATCTGCGTAACTCTTCTGCCTATCTCGGGCAGCTTTGAGACAGTCTCGAATCTGGACAATCTTGTCCGTCGTCTCGAAGACTATCTCTGGTCCTGATAATTGGACATCTCCAACTTCCGCACAACAAACAGGCGATCTACACTTTCTACCGTATAATGCCTCGAAAGGCGCAGCCTTAATGCTGGTATGGTAGCTATTGTTGTAGGAGAATTCGATTAACGGTAGGTTCTTATCCCAACTACCACCCAAATCGATAGCACATCCACGCAACATGTCTTCCAATGTCTGAATAGTACGCTCACTCTGACCGTCTGTCTGAGGATGGTAAGCCGTACTAAAATTCAAACGTGTGCCCAGAGATTGCTGGAAACTTTTCCAGAAATGCGACGTGTATCTAGTATCCTGGTCAGAGATAATAGACACAGGTATGCCATGCAAGGCTACAATCTTATCAACGTATAACTGGGCCAACATGTCGGAGCTATAAGTCTCCTTGATGGGTAAGAAATGCGCTGACTTAGTCAGTCTGTCAACGATATCCCATATTGTATCATTTCCTTTCCTCGTCTTGGGTAACTTGGTAATAAAATCCATAGTTACACATTCCCACTTCCATTCGGGAAGTTCAGGCTGTTGTAGCAAGCCTGACGGCTTTTGATGCTCAGCTTTGACTTGCGCACAAGTCAAGCATTTGGCTACATAAGCGGCTACAGACTTTTTCAAGCCTATCCACCAATAATTTGCCTTTAAATCCTGATACATCTTATCAGCTCCCGGGTGAACAGAATATTTGGAACTATGGGCTTCCTGGAGGATAACATCTCGTAGTCCTCCATAAATTGGAACCCATATTCGTCCATTTAATCGTAAAATTCCGTCCTTGCTAAGAGTTAACTGCTCCTCAGTTACTCCTAACTTTTCTTTAGGATAGTTAGCTTCCAACACAGCTTCTCGCTGTGCAGCTAACAACCTTTCAATCAAATTATTCTTCACTTCAATGCTCTTGGCATTGATTCGGATGGGTTTCACCCTTTCCTTTCTACTCAGGGCATCAGCGACTACATTCGCCTTGCCGGGATGATATCTGATTTCACAATCGTAATCATTTAAAGTCTCCATCCAACGGCGTTGCCTCATGTTTAATTCCTTCTGATTAAACAGATGTTGAAGGCTCTTATGATCAGAATAGATCACAAACTTGATTCCATACATATAATGCCTCCACAGTTTTAGTGCGAACACCACGACACCCAGCTCCAAGTCATGGGTGGTGTAATTCTTCTTGTGCACCTTTAACTGTCTCGAAGCATAGGCAATAACCTTCCCTTTCTGCATGAGCACACATCCCATGCCAGTGTGTGACACGTCGCAGTAAACTACGAACTCTTCAGTACCTTCAGGTAATGTCAGTACAGGAGCGTTGCTCAACTTTTGCTTCAGGATATCAAAGGACTCTTGCTGCTTAGGGCCCCAAACGAACTTTACTTTCTTCTTGGTCAAGGAAGTTAAGGGCGCAGCAATCCTTGAAAAATTCTCAATGAAACGCATGTAATATCCTGCTAACCCCAGGAAACTACGAATCTCTGTAGGCGTCTTTGGCTCTTGCCAATTCATGACAGCTTCTACTTTAGCAGGATCCACTTGGATACCACGCTCGCTGACAACATGTCCTAAGAATTGGACTTCTCGAAGCCAGAATTCGCACTTAGAGAATTTGGCATAGAGTTTCTCGTGATGTAGGAGTTTGAGAATACAACGAAGGTGTTTCTCATGGTCAGCTCGGTTCTTAGAGTAGATAAGAATGACGTCGATGAAAACGATGACGAATTTGTCTAAGTACGGCTTGCAGACGCGATTCATGAGATCCATGAACGCAGCCGGTGCATTAGTGAGCCCAAAAGGCATCACTAGGAACTCATAGTGACCATAACGAGTCCTAAATGCGGTTTTATGTACGTCTTCATCTCTGACTTTCAGTTGATGGTAGCATGACCTCAAGTCAATCTTCGAAAAATAACTTGCCCCTTGTAACTGATCGAACAAATCGTCGATCCTCGGCAAGGGATATCTATTCTTTATCGTGACCTTATTAAGCTCGCGATAATCGATGCACAGACGCATCGATCCGTCCTTCTTCTTGACAAACAGAACAGGTGCTCCCCAGGGAGACGAACTAGGTTTGATGAAACCTTTAGCTAGCAGTTCATCCAGTTGGGTCCTCAATTCCTTCATTTCGGTTGGTGCTAGCCTGTAAGGTGCTCTAGCAATAGGTGCTGCTCCAGGGATGATATCAATCCTGAATTCCACTTGCCTATCCGGTGGTAGACCAGGTAGATCTTCAGGGAAAACTTCTGGATATTCCAAAATGACGGGAATGTCTTCTATCTTCGGTTTAAGCTCATCAAAAATCACCTGTGCCATGTAAATGACACAACCCTTCTTTAGACATTTTGAAGCCTTGAGCATAGTCACTTGCTCAGGCAATCCGTACTGGGTATCTCCCCGAATGGTAAGCGATTCACCAGTCGGAGTCTTTATCACGACTTGCTTTCTGTTGCAGACGATTTGGGCCTGGTTGTGAGATAACCAGTCCATACCCAATACTAGGTCAAAACCGGCCAATTTAAAGGGAAGTAGAGATAGAGGAAAAGAGTGGTTCTTAATGGATATCACACATCCATCTAATACAGTGGAGACGGTTTCTATGGTGCCATCTGCTAGCTCTACCTCATAATTCACATTTAAGGTTTTGACAGGCATATTCAGCAATTTGCAAAATTTATGATCTACGAAAGACTTATCAGCGCCCGAATCAAAAAGTACTCTTGCGAAGATATCATTTACGAGGAAAGTACCTGCGATCACGTTATCGTCTAGCACTGCTTCTTTCGCCTCCATCCTGAAGACTCTCGCGTTGGTCTTCTTGGCCTCTTTAGGCTTCTTGGCATATTTAGGGCAATTGTTTTTAATGTGCCCCTTCTCGTTGCAGCCGTAACAGGTTGCATCCTTTATCTTTTTGCAATCCACGGTCTTGTGGTCCTTGGACTTGCATAACCCGCAAGCAAATGACTTTGACTGAGTCTGCGAGTTCGATTCGAGTCTACACTTTCCAAAGTGATGTCTCTTGCAATTCTTGCACTTGGGCTTCTCACCAGACTGTTGCCCATCCTTCCTTGACTCAGACCCTCTCTTGTTGTCACCGTTTCCACGGTGCTTCTTGCCCGACCTTCGTGAAGTATCATCTTCACGCTTTCTCTTCTCAGCCTCTTTGTTCCTCAGCGATCTTTGTCGGACCGCATCCAGAGTAAGGGACAAAGATATGTCAGCTACAGATCTAAAGGTCGCTGGCCGAGAGGCCTTTACGCTTGCCTTTATTTCGGGGGCTAAACCACCGATAAAACGAGCTATCCTCTTTGGCTCCGGGGTTACCAGATACGGAACCAACCGAGACATCGTGTTGAAGCTCGTGAGGTAAGCTTGACAGTCAAGGTTCGTCATAACTAATGATAGAAAATCGGATTCTATCTTTTCAACCTCATGTTGAGGGCAGTAATTCTCCTTGATGAGAGAAATGAATTCCTCCCATGTCATGCTGTATAGAACAGCCTTTCCCGAGGCCTGAACCAAGGACCTCCACCAAGCCAGGGCCTCGCCCTTGAATGATTGTGAAACAAACTTTACCACATCTTTCTCTGCGCAGCCACTGATGTCCACCACGGTGTCCATCTCGTCTAGCCACGTCATACAATCAACCGTGCCTTTCTCCCCAGTGAAGTCTCGGGGTTTGCATGATACAAAATACTTGTAGGTGCAGCCCCTGGCGCGAGATGCATCAGTATACACTTTCTCTGGACGGACACTGTTTTCATTGGATGAGTGATTATCATCATCCTTTTTAGGCTTGGACGGTGGTTTGCTGTGAGATTTTGAGTGTGTTTTCGGCTTTGAGTGTGTTTTAGATATGGTTCTGCTCCGGGATTCAGTATACTCCTCGTATTGTCGATCCAGGGCTGCCTTAACAGCATTGTCGACAAGAGCTTTTAATTCAGCGCCCGTCAAATGAACCTGGGCGTTATCGTATTCATCTTCTTTCGAATGACTATTCTCCCCACTTGGATCAGCCATGGTAACTTGAATCTGCTACAGAAGATAACGAAAAAATTTTATTTAGGAGTTTATTATGGAATTGTCTTTTATGGCAATTCATTAACCATGGTAAACAGAGACCATATCTGGTTAATTTGTTACTCACTTTTATTTAGGATTTGAATATAACTTATCCTAATTATAAATAATATTGCTAGTGGCATAAAAGCCTAGTCATGAGGACGTTTTTATAATATTAGCCGGGATTACAGAGAATCAAGGCATGAAGGTTTGAACCATAGTCCTTTTACCTTTTCTGACAGGGAGTCATAGACTACCACCGCCTTTTGTCTTATATGACAATAATTATGGCCCGTAGGCACTACATCACTAACGGATGTTTAATAAATTTGGCCCGTAGGCACTACATCGCTAATGGATGTTTTAGTAAGTTATCGTCTTCATTGACGATTTAACCCATGATTTATAAATCATCAATTTGGGCTTTGGAATCCTTAAAAGGATTCTGATATAAGAATGACGCGTGCGATTTTAACGAATCACATCTGCCATGAACGTTAACATGATTACAGAGGTTAACTGAGAATCTGAATCTTTTAACCAGGTCTTACCATCTTGGCCGGGTCTTATAAAGACACCTGGCTAGGTTTCACTCTTAAGATTCTTTATTTAGGCAGGTTTTTAAATTTTAAAGGAATGATTTTTGATTTATTTCATATATAATAACAAAATTGAAATTCATAACATAACATTCCATAAATTTTAAATATGATTACACGCTGCCCTAAACGGGACTTTTTAAATAATAAATACCTACGCAGAGGTTTGTAGAAAAGAAAACAAGTCCACGCAGGGACCAATACAAGATAGATGTCCACGCAGGGACTAAAGGATAAGTCCACGTAGGGACTGAAATACGACAATTGTCCACGCAGGGACTAAATTGTAAATACAACAATACATAAGGAGACTAATGATCTCGTTTCTTCCTCCCTTTTAGCAGGTTTGCTAGGCCCTTGAGAAATCCGCGATTACTCTTACGTTCTTGTTCGAAGTCTCGTTCCACACGGTTTAAACGGTGGAGTATTTCTTCTTGCTCCGGTGGAGAAAAACATGGCTGCTGCGACGGTTGCTGAACCGGAGGTCTAGGAGGTATTGGATACCCATGAGCTGAGTAATCTGGTCTCCAAGAGGTTCCATGGAGAGCATTGTAATTAGCCGCTACTACGTATGGATCGGCATCATAGTTATAGTTGTAGTGCGTGTGAGTCGGCTGCTCAAACGGATTGTACGCGGTGGAACCGCCGTACACTGGTATCGGATTGTCATATCCGAAAGGTGGCGGAGGTGGTGCAACTGGTGCAGAATCCACCTCTGCAGGGTGACCAGAAGGTTCCCCTAACTGTGGTTCTTCTTCAGGCACTGACGGAAAGTGACTCGCACTCGAGTGGCGAGGGGTGCTGAAATGGAATTCCCCTCCTCGGGTGGACATCCGTGCGCCTGATCTTCTACGCCTTGGCGGATCTGGAATTACTGGTTGAACCGGTGGCGGTGGCGGTGGCGTAACTGCCACGAACCGCGAATCCTCAGAAGGATCCTGTTGCTGCTGTTGGTCATGAGGCGAGAAATGATGTGAAGGTGTAAAGTACCAATTACATTGGTCAAACCTCGCCTGGTAGCTGTCGGGACCTTGATAGGGTGTTCCATGGAAGGATGACCCATCAGAGATCTCGATTGGATGATTGGGAGTACCCCTTGCAGGCTCGACGGGGTCTGTATCCGCGTCCATATCCACTGCATTGTCTTCAGAAAAGTGATCCTCTGGTCCTAATGGGTTATACCCTATTGGCTCTTGGACATAGTCCGCCGGGTTAAACTGTCCTACGAAGAAAGGCGAAGGATCACCATAAGAACGGTGCGAAGCAGATCGCTGGAGAGGTATAAAGGATGGTTGAGGGTTATTGGGATTGTTTTCCGAATCTGGTCCAAATGAATGACGGTATGAGGGTGTTGAGCTATGCGAGGTAGAATGTCTCTGTGGTTCCTCACTTCTTGTACTTGAAGGAGCTCGCATGTTCGAAGGTCCAGCCTCGTGATCATTGTGAGTAATGATCGTCCCTTTGCCTCTTCCTCCTCTTCCTCGTCTGATTGCTGGTGGCATATCTCCTGCTTTCAAAACTTTAAATAACAATAAACAACAAAAAGGCAAACTGGAATAACAATTCGAATTTGTCCTATGTTCTTGTCTAGACTCAAGTATGTGCAATTGTGTAACTGAGATTAAACACAAGGCTAGTGTTTAATTCACTCAGTGTTGGCTCTGATACCAACCTGTCACACCCCGGTTTCCACGTGTCTCACCGGTGGGCCCAGTGGGGGATTATCGTGACGTAGTTGGCAACAATATAGTCAAACCACACAATATATGAATGCACAGCGGAAGCATAAAGATAAATATATATTTCAACATTAATTGTAATATCAGAGTATCACCATTGTTGAAATAATATCCACATGGGATCAAATAAAATATAAGTATTGTTCAAGAGACGAAGACATCTTAAGCTTGCGAGACTCTTTAAGATGCTAAGGAGCTATAGCCAGCCAATTACGTTTAGTACCTACATCTAATCTTTTTGGGAAAATACGTCAGTTTACACTGGTAAATACATTCAACCGACACTTTTGAAAAATGTTTATTAAAATTGATTTGAATGCACAAGGCACAAACTCTTTTATAACTTGGGAGAATTATTTAAATATATAATCTTGTGAACGAATTACATGTTCCTTATGCGTTCAGTAGCCCGGATCAAGTCCGGGTTAAAGATCAATAGACACACCACAACGATCTATTTGTGCACTGACGAGTGTACGCCTACACTCCGTGCTTAGGTCATGGCCATTTCGTAAAATGATGCCAGGGATATCCGGGACATGGTCATTAACCCCCAAAGGCTTTTAAGTAACAAGACTGTTTAAACGGGCCGATCAAATTTATTCGATTACCCACTCAAGCGGTGGAGAATTTGATGCCCGATCAAGCGGTATATTATATACCGTAACCCAAGCCCGTATAACGGAAAATAAGTTAAAAGTATTTACCTTTGCAAGTATAATTCCTTAATTGAATAAATTGCAGATAGCTTTTACTGGTCTCCTATTCTGGAATGAAGGTTTTAAAATAACCTATTAAAATCCTAACGGGTCTTTAATTTAGCCGTAGCTTGGACCGGTCAGTTTCAACGGATAGTTACGGTTTAATCGCGTGAAAGGCGAAAACCGGGAATGGAATGTGATTTTGACCCAACAAGTTTGAACACTTGTTTTATATGGGTATAATAACCACACTCTAGATTTTGGGGTCAAAACAATATGGTTTGACCCGTTTCGGCCAGTTTATGTAAACTAGTTACATAAGCCGAACCGTGCGCGCAAAAGGCGAAACGGGTAACCGTAAGAGTCCTACACTGTTTTCCTAAGTCAATATGCTTTAAAGAGGTTGTGGTATCAGTAGGATACCTTCCATAATGCCCGGAATGAGTTTAAGTTCATATTATGCCCCGTAGCGGTATTTCGGTCTTTTTAAAGATTATAAAAGATGTTTCTGAGTTCTACAGGAAATCTGAGTTTCCCGAACAGTTTATAAAGTCTAAAATACTTTATTTATTATTTAAAAACAGTAGCAACTGGAATCGGGTCAAAAGACTTTGTAGAACTCAAGTTATGGCCGAAAAGGGTATATTCGGTATTTACCGAACCGTTGCCATAACCGCAGGTTATGAGCAGGTTAAAAATAATTAAAAATCTTTAAAAATCCTAAAATATTATTTTACATCAGTGAGTAAAAGTTTGGTTTCGAAATCCGGGTTTAGATAGGCGTTATGCTAATTGCGCTTATTAATCACTAAAGTTTCCGTAATTTGCGCTATTTGGCATAACTCCTATTCTGGACCTCGGATTGACGTGAAATTTTAGGGACACGTTTAGAAATCAGTAACTAAGGTTATGGTTCTTTCACATGTCCGAAATTCTCGTTTTAAATTAAAAAGGGCGTTACGGTCAACTTTTAAGCTTTTAACGGAAATGTGTAAAAGACTCGGACGAACAACGAACCGGTCATAGAGGGTTATACCATCATGTAACCTGGTCCTAAGAGAGTCCTAAGGCATATCTAAAACAAACTTTAACGGGTCAGAACTGAAGTCAAAGCAAAAGTCAAAGCTTTTGCGACTTTCGGCTCCGAACCGGGTCAAAACAGTAAATGGTCGGATCAAACAAGCTTGGACTAGTTAATATACTTATTATCATGTTTTATAAGTGTTTATACAGGTTACATATCATCTACATTACCGATTATGCAAGAAATCGCAAAATAGCATTTCTGTTGACTTTTTCTAAGCACGTTTGACTCGACATTTGGACTAGTTAGATTGGGAATCAGAGGGTGCCCTTTTAGGGGTTTAAAGTCCACATGATTACTATCATATAACTATCTTTGATTCGACAAACCACTAGACCATTTGTGATTTATCGCAAAGTCAATCGTTAATTACGACGGATTGACTTTTAAGCTAAACTAAGCAAAAACTAAGCCACAAAGGGTTGAACAACTTACTGAAGTCCTATGCAAGATAAGAGAAGAGTTGAGAGTGTTCTTGAGCTCCAGATGTGATCAAGAAGGTGTGAGGAACTTGTTGCAACAATGTGGCCTTTTATATGCAATGTAGATCCTTAAGATCATACAACAAGGCCTACCAATGCTCCTTGATGATCAACAACTGTCCCTTGGTGCTAGAAGATGATTAGGGGTCGCCCATATCTCTGGAAAATCTTTGCATTAATGTTTTACCGCTTAAAACAACCAACAGCCAACTTTCTGTCGCTGGGCATCGCTTACGGACCGTATGGCATGGCCCTTGCGGTCCGTAAGCCTATGGCGGAAACATTTTTACCCTTTCACCCCCTTACGGTCCGTAAGCGCTTAACAGAGGCAAAAAAAAAATTAACCATTCAAGGTTTGAATGGTCAACTTGCAAATACTTGATTTTTGGGTATGGGAAATGTCAGTATGAGGCCCTTTTTAACCCATGCTTGGTCAGTTAACATTATGCATTATGGGTTTGCACAAGGATGGGTTTATAAATAATCATTTGAATTGTATTATATTTTTTTTTGGATTTAGATTAGTAACTTGGATCCTTTTGATTATTAGTAATTACCGGATTAAGATATATTAGACGCTTATAAATTTTGCTTAGGGTCTCGGGATTTATAATGACGAAGTCGCTCAGAGGTATAAAATTAACATGTCGGCATATTCGAAAATCCTACCGCATATCTTAATTAAATCCGGGTTTATATTATTTTTGTCGTATGCGACACGTGTCATTTATTTATTGGACACAAAATTTTGAGGTGTTACATCACATCTTCACTACTCTCTCCATTCTTGGTTATTCAGATTTTCAGCTCCCAATCACAAGTTTATGGTCTAATTATGGAATCGGTTGTCTCGATAAAGCAAACCCATGAAGGGTTTTGCTCATTTCAAACGAAAACCTTGAAAAATCACAGAGCTAGGGCTCGTAATTCCATTGCCGTAGGTGCTGCTAAACTGAACCAAAACAACAAGGGGTTTTCAAATTGAAAGATTAAAAGGGTATCAGTGGTGACAAAAGTTAATTGGAGGATGGTTTTAAGTATTTGGGGGGTTTTGTCGAACCGGGAAGACGCTCAAGGCTACGCAGGTTATGGAGATTCTTGAACAGTCTGGTGTTGTGCCTGATGTTATAACTTACAATGTTTTGATCAGCGGGTATTGTAGAGCTGGTGAGATTGATGAAGCACTCAACGTGTTTGATAAAATGTCTTCTGTGGCTCTGGATGTTGTTACCTACAATACCATCCTGCGGTCCTTGTGTGATAAGGGGGAAGCTAGAAGAAGCAATGCTTAGGGGTATGAAGAATTGCAATAGGATTTTGAAGATGCTTAGGGGTATGAAGCTTGTTCGACGAAGGAATCAGGTGTATAGTATGATGAATGAGTACGGTATTAAACCAAACATCATAACGTACAATACTTTGTTGGATTCGTATTGCAAAGAGGGGGATATTGATCAGGCTTTACATCTTTTAGAAGAGATGCAAGTGCGAGGTTGTGCGCCCAACGATGTTATGTATAATGCGTTAATCAATGGTTTGTTAATTTCAGCAACTTGCAGAAGTTAAAAAACAAACAGTCTTCTTCTTGCAGACTGCAGAGATTTGGTCCACCTCTTCAGCTACAGATGTCTGCAAATATGGTCCGCAGACTGCAGACGTTTTACCTCTGAAAAAACAAACAACACCTTAGAGCTATTGATAGATGTTAGTGAACCGTATACAATTAATTAAAACCGTATTTTAAGTATCCTAAAAAGCTAAACCTGAAATATTTAACTTTGCTTCTAATAATTATATAATTTTAAGGTTAAGATTACATTATATTAACATGTTCTATTTTAATGCAGCTAGTTCATATCCGTTCCAAACCCGTACACATACCTTGTCCAGCATCTATATATATTAGATCTGGAATGTTTTATATTTTGGACTAGCTAGTTAAAGAATTAGGTATGGAAAACTCATTCCCTGCCTACTCTCATTTCATCTTAGTATCAAACACATACATACATTGTCATATTTTGATTGCAAACAATATGATACCGAAATATTTTTCTAATTATGGTGTGTGTAACTTCAGTGTTTAAGTAGCTTCCACTAAAAGTCAATATAACAACATTATTAAGAAAATAATTAAGAGTTTAAAGGACTAACTTATGGCTAACTAATATCAAAGAATTTCAACTTATTTTCACAAAACTTCCCATATGGTAATCATCGATTTCTTTTAAGTATGTCATTAAAGTTTTAACTTACGTCTCATTATGGTGACACTTCTGAGGTGGTGCCTTAAAAGTTAAATGCTTGATGTAATGTTTGTTTTTGGTTTATTTGCCATTTTTAATGATTACTATATTTTTTTATGTCGCGTTCCGGCGAAACGGAGCAAATGATAATGCAAAACAAACGTTATTTGAAAATGTAGCATGTTGTTAAGAAAACCAAACCGTTAGTATTGGTTCAGTTTATCATCGTATCATTTTAAGATACCAAATAAATACTTTTTAATACAAATTCGTTTATAATAAAACTTATACTGATCGAGGTTATAAATTAAGCACAACTACATAATTAAGTTTTTAGAAAAAAAATTAACGAACATAAGTTATTAAAGAAATATCAAATTAATTGATAAAAAAGATAATTAAAAAAAGAAAAAAGAATTACAAAAAACAAAAATAAATGATAAAGGAAATATGGTTTTAGAAAAGAAAAAAAATGAAAATAAGTTAAATGCTAAAAGTAAATAGGAAAAAAATGAAAATACGCTAAAAGTTAAAAGTAAATATTAAAAATAATATATTGATATAATAAATGATTAAAAAGCTATATATTATTTTACATTTAAATTTTTTTCATTCATTGGTCCTTCGAAAAGTAAATGCTAAAAGTTAAAAGTAAATATTAAAAATAATATATTAATTGAGGGCAGGGATAATGTACAAAGTATATAAAGTGTGAGAATTATAAAAAGTGTTTTAAACATTAGAAGATCTAATGGTTGAGATCGATATAGACCAAATTATAAATTGTGTTTTATTTATTTGGACTGACTTGAAAATTGTAGGGGTAATAGTGTCTTTGTATATGTTTCAAATTAGATAACCTCTCCTAAATTCTAGCGATTCAATTTTAAACTTATTCTAAAATCCGGACGTTCTAAAAAATCCAGAAATATGTAACTGCTACAAGAAATATATAACACTATACATCCATCATATAACACTATATAACACCATATAACACCGTATAACACTATGTAACACCATATAACACCATATAACACTATATAACAATATATAACACTATATACATCTATCATGGACATGCTATCAGAAAAATATAACACTATATAACTCTAAATAACACTATATAACACCATATAACACTATATAACGCTATACATCCATCATATAACACTATATAATGTTGGAAAATTATAATAATGTGAATGGAAATTAATTTAGTGATAATTAATGGACTCTTCGTGGTGATAAACTCTTGAATAGAGTTTTATGTCACTTGATTAGCTTTTATTAGAGTTTTTATGTCTCTAATTAAATCACTAATTAAGTGAAACTTTTATTAGAGTTTTATGTCTCTAATAAATCACCAATTAAGAGTAACTCTTCACTACTCACATCTCTTGTAAAAATGGTAGGCTATGTGCCTCATTGGAATGATGAGAAAACTACAAGAAAAAAAATATGCATGAAGAATTCTTGGAGAAGTGGTGAAGACTTGAAGACCCATGTGCTGGGTACTTAGAGATATACGTTTTCTCTATTCAATTTCATCACCTTCATATCATTATTTTCCACAAGTTCTAACACTATAATTTTATCTGGTGTAACCTCGGGCGCGTGGCCATTTCTGGCAGTACATACTGCTTCGGTTGTTGTACCCTGGGAAACAGACGTGTCATCTTTAGTAGAGACGCGAAATCTGTTTTAAGGGAAGCGTGTTGAACACGTGCCTCAGCCACAATCGGCAACATCAGTTTGTTCATTTTTGCAGCCAAGAAGGATCGCACAAGGAGACGCGGTTCAAGTTCTCGTAGCAGAAATTGTACAAGAAGACGATTCTCAAGCTCTTGTCAAAGACAACGATTTGAATCGATTTATTTAAATATGTTGTATTTCATATTTAATTTTGTATGGATTTGTACACGGTACGGGTAATACAATTTCCCAAAAATTATGTAAAGAGAGTATCTTTACAATTTTATATTTATTTATATAATTTTTATTATAATTGTGACCCATTTCCTACAAACTTAAAACAGATTTCGTGAGATTGTTGCTACAATCTTAAAACCTTATTTATAAGGATTTTGGGTTCACGAAAAGATTTATAATAAAAAAAATATTTTTTTAGAGATTATGATCTTATAAATATTATTTTTTGGGAAATATGTATGTAGTACAACTTGTTGTGTTTGGATTTATTAAAATTGAGATACAATCTTAAATCCTATACCGTGGTACAAAACAAATAGTTTTGGTTCAAATGTTTGGTTTTGAAACGATTTTGGGAATCGTTAATTTTTCTAACTTTTGTGTTAGATCGGGTTTAATAGTGTAAATCATACGTTTTTTGTAAACGTTCAATTCTCTAACATGTGTGTTAGACCGAAGTTATTGGTGTAAACCATACGTTTTTTGTAAACGTTAAATTCTCTTAAGTAAAGTTTTTTATGTCTTTAAATAAGAGTTTTATATTACTTGATTAGAGTTTTACGTCTCTAATTAAGTCTCTATTTAAAATAGACTTTTCATCCACCCATGGATTGATATGAACAAATAAGTCTTATAATGATTTCTGTAATCATTTGTCTTTTAACATGTGTGTTAGAAACGTTAATGAAACGTGTTAGTTTGGAAGCAATTTTTTAATTGTTTAGTTTCTAACATATGTATTCGAAATGACTTATTTATTTGAACCTATATGTGTTTTAGCAAGTCGAATTAACATTTTGTGGAAATGTTAATATTTCTAACGCGCGCGTCAGAATTTCTTTAATTTTAACATGATTGTTAAAAAATAGTTAAAATACAAATGCTTTGAAATGTTTTATGTAAACATTTTATATAAGTAATTTGTTGTACCAATGATTTTAATGCTTTGTATGATTTAGAAATAAAAGGTCATACATTGAAGTTGATGTTTGATTGGCTTCAAGATTCAAATCACCATAAAGTGATGGTATAGTTGTGTGGGATTTATCACCAACATTAATTTGTGATTTCTAAATCCATTTGAGTGAAATTTTAATTACTAATTAAACTCTTCATATGATGAAACTCTTGATTAGAGTTTTAATGATGACATTTGATGAGTTTTATTACAGTTCAAGTCTATAATTATTGAGACTTTTAACTCTTCATATGGTGAAACTCTTGAGTAGAGTTTTAATGATGACATTTGATGAGTTTTATTAGAGTTTAAGTCTATAATTATTGAGACTTTTAACTCTTCATATGGTGAAACTCTTGAGTAGAGTTTTAATGATGACATTTGATGAGTTTTATTAGAGTTTAAGTCTATAATTATTGAGACTCTTAACTCTTCATATGGTGAAACTCTTGAGTAGAGTTTTGTTGATGACATTTGATGAGTTTTAATGATGACATGTAATGCCTTAATTTGGTCATGTTTTGTATATATAAAATGACTTAAATTTTCTAACACTCGTGTTAGAAAATGTGTATCACGAATACGAGGTTAGAGATTGTTCATAATGAACAGAAATGTTTTATGCAAACATTTAATTGCCTATGTATGCAGTAAAAATGATGAGAAATGGTTTATTTTATAAACTATATATTTGGAAAACGTTTTATGTAAACGTTCGATTCTATAATGTGCTTGTTATAACATTTTTTTTCTAACATGCGTGTTAGAAAATGTTATGTAACACCCGTTTAAATTACTTGAATATAATAATAATTACAAAACGTTTTAAATAAAAGATGTTTAGTTAACATAGATTTCATACATCAAGTTCATAAGTAGCGAAAAGCTTAGTTAACTTAAGACTAAGTTAAAACATTCAAAAGTTGATTGTTAATTGTTTACATTCCATAAACATAGTCTATTAAGAGTTAAACTATTGCGGAAGCTTGTAGATAGTGTTCGGTTCTTCAAAAGCTAGCTCGATCATCTTCCGGTTAGTTCCAACATCACCTAAGATCAAAACCACAACAAATGTTAGTTTTAATGAAGCTACAATGGGTATAACCAAGTTTTATGGGTCAAACAATCAAGAAAATAAAATTTTCTCAGATCAGGAGGCGTCGCGTGACGCCAAGGGCCTTGGCGTCACGCCAAGCCCTGTTTTTCACAGACTGTTCGTTTTGCTGGTGCTGTACATTCCCAGCTCCAAGTATTTTCAATCCTAACTTAAAATCGCCATAACTTATGATCCGTAAGTCCGTTTTTAGTGATTCTTTTTCCTACACGACCGTATTTAAATTACCGATGTGTCTACCATAATTATTTTCCCGAAAATTTGGTTTACGGACTTAGTCACTAAAAGCTCTGTTTGGATATTCGACCCACTATATTACACAACTTTGCTACCGTACAGTAGCAACTTTGAGGCGTTTTTCACCCAACATCCGGGGCTTAACACCACTCGCATTTCCTTACCAATTCCATGGCTTAATACTCTTGTGCTTGATGTCGCTTTTGCTAAGTAATTAGACATCAACGCTACAATTTACACCATTATTCGACCCGTTTGACTATCTAGTGAAACCATCACTTTATTAACAAGTCAAACCCCTTCCCAAATCTTTATTTTTACCCGTTTGATGTTCAAATGAACTACGCCACTTTAGAATGCATCAAACGCATCCTTCACGCTTCAATTTTATCTATACATTAAACTCAAACAAATATGCACAATTTAACGAGACTAAAGTCACGTACCTTTAGAGCACTCCTTTTCCACGTGTATCCCCTCCGGCGTGTCCGCTCGACGTTCCGGATTCCTTGCCTAAAGAGTTCAATTCATAACAAGTTTAGAACTCTTTCTAAAGTTTTAACGCATCATTTTCTGAACATATTCAAATCTGCGTTTTACCAAACCTTAACATTTTGACCCTAATTTAGGCGTTTCATCAAACACCTAGCGGGTCAAATTTCTACATGATCTAAACCAATTTCATGACTTGAAATTACCATCCAAGTTAACTTTAATTTGACAACATACACATATTTTTAACATCAATAATTCTAGAGATTATCTCAAAATTTCAATTTACACTAGACTAGAACCTTAATCCTAGTGTTTATCAAGTTCTACTAACATATTAATCACCCACTATGGTGATTTCGATCCATATAACCATCATGCAAAGATTTGACAAGAATTCATCTAGGGTTTGTCTTCAAACCCCATATCACTCCCAATTTCATGTTTACAATCACCTAATTAAGCTCAACATTCAAATTTCAATCATATGCAAGAATTTGGGTTGAATCAAAATGACCTAATTTGACATACCTTATGATCCCTTTGACGAGGTGATCACGATTCTATGCTCGGATTTCGATTTCTAGTTGATTTAGGCCTTCAATTTGTGGTTTTTCTTGTGAACTAGGGTTTGAAAGTGTGGGTGTCGCCCCTGGGGTTGTTCTGATCGACCAGGGATCTCAATTGGGGGTGTTTGGTTTTGTTTATTACTAACTTAGTAATATAAGTTCAAGTTTTGACAATATTAGCCCCTCACTTTTGTTTAACATAAGGTTTTGTTGTTTTAACCCTATTTAAGTTATTTTTAGACTTGTAGTTAACTAGATTATAAATTTCTAGTTAATTGATTCTTATTTATTTAAACTTTATAATTCTAATATAAAGTTCTATATTTTGGGGGTGTTACAAGTCCACCCCCCTTAAAAAAGGGTTTCGTCCCGGAAACCGAGTTACGTACCAAATAATGTAGGGTAGAGCCGTTGCATTTCTTCTTCGGATTCCCATGTGGTATCCGCACCCTTCCTGTGTTCCCATTTAACCTTCACTTGGTTGATCTTTTTGTTTCTCAAACTCTTCACTTTACGATCTAGAATTGCAATTGGCTTTATCGCATAGTTGAGACTGTTATCCACCTCGATATCATCATAGTGGATACGAGTAGTTTCGTCTGCTATACATTTTTGGAGATGTGACACGTGGAATGTGCTATGTATCCCACTCAACTCCTCAGGCAGCTCGAGACGGTATGCTACCTTACCAACCCGTTCCACGATTTCGAATGGCCCAATAAATCTTGGGCTCAATTTTCCTCTTTTTCTAAACCGAATTATCCCCTTCCACGGCGATACTTTCAACATTACCTTATCACCCACTTGAAATTCTATTGGCCTCCTTCGTTTATCAGCATATGATTTTTGTCGATCCTGAGCTGCTTTTAAGTGAGTGCGGACCAAGTCGATTTTCTAATTCGTAGCTCGGATTATATCAGTCTGAGCTAGCCCTCGCGGACCAACTTCTCCCCAACAAACTGGGGTTCGACACTTTCTACCATATAACATATCGTATGGGGCCATTTTAATACTCGCGTGATAGCTGTTGTTATATGAGAATTCGACCAAGGGTAGATGGACATCCCAACCGCCCCCAAAGTCGATAATGCAAGCACGTAACATATCTTCCAACGTTTGTATTGTTCTTTCACTTTGCCCATCCGTTTGAGGATGGTACGCAGTGCTAATGAACAGTTTAGTTCCCATTTGCTCCTGGAATCTACGCCAAAAATCCGAAGTAAACCGAGTATCCCTGTCGGACACAATGGATATCGGCACCCCATGGCGTGCCACGATTTCATTTGTGTACACTTCTGACATCTTTTCTGACGTATAAGTCTCACGGATCGGAAGGAAATGAGCACTCTTTGTCAATCTATCCACGACTACCCATATAGCATCAAAACCACGGCTGGTTTTGGGCAGTTTGGTCAACAAGTCCATTGTAATTTGTTCCCACTTCCAAACTGGAATGTCTAATGGTTGCAACTTACCGTATGGTTTCTGATGCTCTGCTTTGACTTGTAAACAAGTCAAACACTTCTCCACATATTTTACAATATCTCTCTTCATCCCGGGCCACCAATAATTTTGCTTTAAATCATTATACATCTTGGTCGCCCCCGTATGTATCGAATAACGAGATTTATGGGCCTCGTCAAGTAGAAGTGCTTTGGCTCCACATGTATTTGGAACCCAAATTCTCCCAAATCGAGTTTTCAATCCTTGGTTACCGTCCTCCAAGTCTTTTAACTGCCCTACTATTCTTTCCTTTTTCACATTCTCTTCCTTTATTGCTTCGATTTGAGATTTTCGGATTTGGTCAAGCAATCCCGATGTCACAATTAGTTGCATCGATCGGACTCGAATAGGCGTATAATCTGTCTTTCGGCTCAATGCGTCCGCCACCATATTAGCCTTCCCGGGGTGGTAATGTATATCACAATCGAAGTCCTTGACAGTCTCTAACCACCGCCTCTGCCTCATATTTAATTCCTTCTGATCGAAGAAATACTTTAAGCTTTTGTGGTCGGTAAAGATAGTGCACTTTACCCCATACAAATAATGCCTCCATATTTTCAAGGCGAACACCACTGCCGCTAACTCAAGGTCATGCGTAGGATATCTCTTTTCATGAGTCTTCAGCTGCCTTGAGGCATAGGCTATAACCTTGCCTCGTTGCATCAAAACGCAGCCAAGCCCCGAATGCGAGGCATCCGAGTAAACTACCATATCATCCGTTCCATCCGGTAACGACAATACCGGTGCTTGGGTCAGTTTTTCCTTAAGCGTTTAAAACGCCCTTTCTTGGTCCTCGCCCCAGATAAACTTTTCTTCCTTGCGGGTTAGTTTGGTTAATGGCATAGCAATTTTGGAGAAATCTTGTATGAATCTCCGGTAATAACCCGCAATCCCCAAAAAGCTTCTGATTTCCGAAGGATTCTTCGGTGGATTCCATTTCGCCACGGCTTCTATTTTCGACGGGTCTACTAACACCCAGTTTGCATTAATGACGTGCCCGAGAAATTGCACCTCTCGTAACCAGAAGGCACATTTTGAAAATTTTGCATACAATTTTTCTTTTCTAAGCGTCTCCAATACTTCACGCAAATGTCTTGTGTGTTCCGCTTCATCCTTTGAGTATATTAAAATGTCGTCAATAAACACTATCACCGACTTATCTAGCATAGACTTGCAAACCCGGTTCATGAGATCCATGAAGGCTGCGGGTGCATTTGTTAACCCAAAGGACATCACAAGGAACTCGTAGTGTCCGTACCGCGTACGAAAAGCCGTCTTCGGTATATCTTCCTCCCTGACTCTCAACTGGTGGTACCCCGATCTAAGGTCGATCTTGGAGAACCATCTTGCGCCTTGCAATTGATCAAATAAGTCGTCAATTCTTGGGAGTGGATATCGATTTTTCACCGTGAGTTTGTTCAACTCCCGGTAATCGATGCACATACGCATACTCCCATCCTTTTTCTTCACAAACAGCACTGGTGTGCCCCACGGAGACACACTTGGGCGAAAAAACCCTTTGTCTAGGAGATCTTGAATTTGAGACATTAATTCTTGCAATTCTGAGGGTGCGAGCCGATACGGCGCCTTGGCCACGAGTTTCGCGCCCGTAATCAATTCGATTCCGAATTCTACCTCCCGTTCTGGCGGTATTCCCGGTAGGTCTTCCGGAAACACGTCGGCATATTCGCGTACCACCGGTACGTTTTCAATCTTTAATGACCCCTTGTCTGGTTCATTTGCATATATCATGAATGCCCTACAACCGTGCCTCATGAGCTTGTAAGCTTTTATCATTGAGCACGTAACAGGTTTACCCTCTTTCTCGCCATGTATAGTAACCGATTTCCCACTTGGAGACGTTAATTTTATCTCCTTGCGGAAACATACTACTTTCACATGGTGTCGGGATAGCCAATCCATCCCGACCACTACTTGGAATTCTCCCATGGCCATAGGAATCAAGTCTATTGGGTATTCCTCATCGTCTATGCTTATCTTGCAATCTCGACATATATCACACACAAGGAAATTTTTGTTATCGCCTATTTCTACCTCTAATGGCATAGGTAATTTCGTTAATACAAAGGAAGGATGTCGAATAAGTCCATGTGAAATAAAGGATTTATTCGCACCCGTATCAAATAACACATGTGCAGGAATTGAATTTATAGCAAATATACCTGAGACCACATCGGGCTCTGTTTTTGCCTCCACTGCTGTTAACTGGAAGGATCTTGCTTTTGCTTTTGGTGCCTCTGTGTGCGTACTCTTGTCATCCTTTTTTTCGAACAACTCCGGGCACTCAGATTTCTTGTGACCCGACTGATAACATTTGTAGCACACCGACACTTTCCCCGGGCACAACGCAGCCGTGTGCCCTGTCTTCCCACAAATAGGACACGGCTTGTCCTAAAACCGGCACTCACCCTTGTGTCCTTTCCCGCATACTTTACAACTTGGCGTACTGCTCTTTCCTTCTTGTTTCTTCGATGAGTCAGTCATGCGTGCCCTTTTTGTAGGGCTTGGATTAACCTCTTGCGCCCTTCTTTCACCCCTTTCAATTTGTTTCTTCAACTCTATTTCCCTTTCCCGAGCGGCGTTGATGATTTCGTGAGGGTTTCGTATTTTGAGGGAGTCATGAACTCCTGATACTCCGCGCTTAGCATATGATATTCGCTAATTTACACATATTTTAGTCCCCCGTTTTACCCCTATTTTATGCATTTTCGGCCGTAAAACCGTCATTCGGATACTTAATTATCTACACTTTTGTTTACAGGCCTAAAACAGCATACCAGACAAGATGATAGCGAAAACGAGGACTTTCCGGACAAAACGACGAAGCTGCAAACCTTCTGTTAGAAAACTGACCTGGGCGTGTGGAAGGTCGTGCGACCTGATGCACGACCGTGCATCTCCGATAAATCATGAAAGGCCCGACAGTGAACGAGGGTGCAACTCCGCGTGCAGGGCATTGAAGGCCAACCCGGGATTGCACGGTCGTTCCAGATCTTGCACCCCGTGCGGATCCGATGAACCAGCCAACCTCGGAACTGAACGACCAGTGCGACCAGGCGTGCAACAAGAACCCGGTAATGAACGACCGTGCCATATGAAGAACGGTCGTGCGATATCGAATCTGGTCAACGATCTGATGACGTCATGCAGTATGGTGGACCATCCCCAATAATTGCTTAAAGTGCACGGTCGTGCCACAGGAAGAACGACCGTGCGACATCAAAAAAATATAAAAACAGAACAGAAACATTCTGTTCGTTATTCTGGAATTTTGGGAGCTTCACAGGTGATTTTACAGGCTCCGGAGGCTTTGCTTTTGACCCGGATTCAAGCCACATTGTGCCGTTTAGCTCCATTACTATCCGGATTCTTAATCTTATGCTTGTTTATGGTTTGGTTTTCTAATCTTTCCATGATTTTGTTAATCTTTCAAGCATTTAGATTAATGTTTATGTATTATTGTAGCCTTTGGGCAAAAACACAACAATCCCTTACTTGATTATAACCATTAGTGTGTTAATCTTTGTTTGTAATGACATTTGGAAGTATTTTCTATGTTAATCTTTGATGATTAGTTTGCAACCTTGTTATTGATATTGATTTCTTGATTATAAGTAATTATGTTGGATGATTGATGCTTGGTTAGTTAAGATAGTTGAAAAATGAAGCTTAATTAATCTTGTATTAGTAAACTTTGAACTTGGTTAACTAGTTTAGCTTGGTTTAAATGTATGCATCATAATACTAGAAATGGTTAGTGATTTAATAAAATGTAATTATTGTTAATCAAGAGAGCTTGCCGTCACGTAACGACCTTAACGGGTTAGATGGTGTCGTTATAAATTCTTGCCATGATTTGTTAGCTTAGTTAGTAGTTTAGGCCAAAATTGCTATCTTGGTGAATTATTATGCAAGATTTGTAAAATGAACTCGGTTGTGATTTAATCTAGTTTATGCTTGTCTCGGTGGTTGCATTGTGTTTATCGGTGTTGCTTTCCTTGATTAAGTGCGGTTAGAAAACTCCTAACGGATGACTAACTCATTTTTAAGAGATTTTCATAGACATTTATCAATTGCACGTTAAAGAACAATTTTAGGGGGTTAAAGTGTGTTTATCGTTTTAGCTTTCCGAATGATTGTCATGTTAGGATTCCCGAAAGGGATACTAATTGTCTTAAATTGGAAAATTGACCGAATGCTTCTAGTGCCAAAACCGACTTAGTTGACATGCTGTGGTTGTGTATTAAGCAAGGCTTTTTATCTATTATCTATTATGTTTTTATTATGTATTTGTTTACGCTCACTTTAGTTTTTATAAAATCAAACAACTTATGTTTTTACCGGTAGTTTAGTGACAAAGGTCTAGTATTATTCTTCCGCCCATTTCCTTGGATCGATACTTGGTTCTTACCGATACTTTACTACATATATGACGGGGTACACTTGCCTCTTTCGTGTGTGCTTTGATGTAAAAGTAATAATCACTTTTATAAATTTAAAACCGAATCGTGTGTAATTTCATTGCAAAATTATGTATATATACGCACACGTCAGCATATTATAATAATAATACACTTTTTGTTCTTCGGTTGTCACCAATTCATCACAAAACCTTAGTTTGTCGAGAAAGATCCCCGTGATCTTATCAATAGGTTCGCCCTTCTGTCTAAGCTGGATAAATTCTTCTTTGATCCGATTGATAACCGCTTTGGGACTGTGATGTTTAAGGAATGGTACCTTAAACTCGTCCCATGTCATCGCCTTCGCCTCTTCGCTACCAATTTCATTTTTCTTATTATCCCACCAGTCTTTTGCTTGACCCCTCAGTTGACCCGTGCCATATGCTACGAAGTCATTCGTGTCGCAGTGGGTTCTCTCAAACACCCCTTCTATATCACTCAACCACCTTTGGCACACTATCGGATCCACTTCCCCGTTGCAGAGTTGTGGTTTGCATGCCATAAATTCCTTGTACGAGCAACCCTTACGCTCTCCCAATTTCTCCTTAGCTAAATTGGCATTATCCTCCAATTTCTTAATTCTTTCATCCACCACTGATAACACCGTGTTTTGGATTTTATCGATGAAACCCGACAAACTGTTTTCGATTGCTTTTCCTACCTCTTCAGCAATCACTTCTCTCATTTGCTCGGTGACTCTTGGCACCGCTTCGTCATTTCCCTTATCCGTCATCTTTAAAACTGAAATGTTTACATTTAAACATTAAACATTTCATTTATAACATTGCTTCTTTTATTTCGGTTTAGTCAAGTTCTCAACTTGCTTTAACCGTTCAAATTTGGTGCACTTCCCGGGTTTGAGTGTGTTAACACACTCTTCCCATGCACTTCAATTCCTTTCTCCTTCTTACATAAG
The DNA here is from genome assembly GCF_002127325.2 of Helianthus annuus. Taxonomy (NCBI): domain Eukaryota; kingdom Viridiplantae; phylum Streptophyta; class Magnoliopsida; order Asterales; family Asteraceae; genus Helianthus; species Helianthus annuus. The sequence continues at coordinate 136,400,361 of NC_035441.2, forward strand.
ACATAATTTGTTAACATAATAAGTTAATTCTTACCGGACGATCGATCGAGCTTGAACCGAACACTTTGTTGACAACCTTAAGCTCTGATTACCAACTTGTAACACCCGTTTAAGTTACTTGAATATAATAATAATTCCAAAACGTTTTAAATAAAAGATGTTTAGTTAACATAGATTTCATACATCAAGTTCATAAGTAGCGAAAAGCTTAGTCAAGTTAAGACTAAGTTAAAACATTCAAAAGTTGATTGTTAATTGTTTACATTCCATAAACATAGTCTATTAAGAGTTAAACTATTGCGGAAGCTTGTAGATAGTGTTCGGTTCTTCAAAAGCTAGCTCGATCATCTTCCGGTTAGTTCCAACATCACCTAAGATCAAAACCACAACAAATGTTAGTTTTAATGAAGCTACAATGGGTATAACCAAGTTCTATGGGTCAAACAATCAAGAAAATAAAAATTTTCTCGGATCAGGAGGCGTCGCGTGACGCCAAGGGCCTTGGCGTCACGCCAAGCCCTGTTTTTCACAGACTGTTCGTTTTGCTGGTGCTGTACATTCCCAGCTCCAAGTATTTTCAATCCTAACTTAAAATCACCATAACTTATGATCCGTAAGTCCGTTTTTAGTGATTCTTTTTCCTACACGACCGTATTTAAATTACCGACGTGTCTACCATAATTATTTTCTCGAAAATTTGGTTTACGGACTTAGTCACTAAAGGCTCTGTTTGGATATTCGACCCACTATATTACACAACTTTGCTACCGTACACTAGCAACTTTGAGGCGTTTTTCACCCAACATTCGGGGCTTAACACCACTCGCATTTCCTTACCAATTCCATGGCTTAATACTCTTGTGCTTGATGTCGCTTTTGCTAAGTAATTAGACATCAACGCTACAATTTACACCATTATTCGACCCGTTTGACCCGTTTAACAAGTCAAACCCCTTTATTAACAAGTCAAACCCCTTCCCAAATCTTTATTTACACCATCACTTTATTAACAAGTCAAACCCCTTCCCAAATCTTTATTTTGACCCGTTTGATGTTCAAGTGAACTACGCCACTTTAGAATGCATCAAACGCATCCTTCACGCTTCAATTCTATCTATACATTAAACTCAAACAAATATGCACAATTTAACGAGACTAAAGTCACGTACCTTTAGAGCACTCCTTTTCCACGTGTATCCCCTCCGGCGTGTCCGCTCGACGTTCTGGATTCCTTGCCTAAAGAGTTCAATTCATAACAAGTTTAGAACTCTTTCTAAAGTTTTAACGCATCATTTTCTTAACATATTCAAATCTGCGTTTTACCAAACCTTAACATTTTGACCCTAATTTAGGCGTTTCATCAAACACCTAGCGGGTCAAATTTCTTCATGATCTAAACCAATTTCATGACTTGAAATTACCATCCAAATTAACTTTAATTTGACAACATACACATATTTTTAACATCAATAATTCTAGAGATTATCTCAAAATTTCAATTTACACTAGACAAGAATCTTAATCCTGGTGTTTATCAAGTTCTACTAACATATTAATCACCCACTATGGTGATTTCGATCCATATAACCATCATGCAAAGATTTGACAAGAATTCATCTAGGGTTTGTCTTCAAACCCCATATCACTCCCAATTTCATGTTTACAATCACCTAATTAAGCTCAACATTCAAATTTCAATCATATGCAAGAATTTGGGTTGAATCAAAATGACCTAATTTGACATACCTTATGATCCCTTTGACGAGGTGATCACGATTCTATGCTCGGATTTCGATTTCTAGTTGATTTAGGCCTTCAATTTGTGGTTTTTCTTGTGAACTAGGGTTTGAAAGTGTGGGTGTCGCCCCTGGGGTTGTTCTGATCGACCAGGGATCTCAATTGGGGGTGTTTGGTTTTGTTTATTACTAACTTAGTAATATAAGTTCAAGTTTTGACAATATTAGCCCCTCACTTTTTTTTAACGTAAGGTTTTGTTGTTTTAACCCTATTTAAGTTATTTTTAGACTTGTAGTTAACTAGATTATAAATTTCTAGTTAATTGATTCTTATTTATTTAAACTTTATAATTCTAATATAAAGTTTTATATTTTCTAGGTGTTACATGTTATTTGGTGAAAAACAACTTGGTGTCGTTGTGAACAAATTTAATTGTTCAAGTTTACTACTTAAATGTAGTATTTGTAACAACTTGGTGTTGTTTTGAGCATAATTGTCCAAGTTTAAAGTTTCAAGATGAAATGGGGAACTTGTACTTACAAGTGCGTGGAGTCTTATTGAGTGAGTACCTCAAGACATGAAATGGGACGATATTGTTGAGAAGATTTCAGTCAGATTATAAAGTGTTGAAGATAAAAGCACTTTACTATTTGATGTCTACATATTGTCTATGCTTCCGTTTAAATTTCAAAAGTGATTGACACTTATGATTTAGTTTCCAATGTATTTTATTGTTTTGTGTTCAATATCTTCGGATAACACATGCAATTTTTTACAAAGAAATAAATCACTAATGGTTGTGACATATAAATTATTTTTGTTGAAAATAATTATAACGTCGATTATACATTGTTTAAAAGAATATGGTTTTAAACGGATAGACGGATAATACATGAAAATACTTAGACATAAACAACTTGAGAGTTGTTACATTGACTAAAAGTCAAAGACGAAACATCAAATGTATAACCACATCATGAGTGAGTAATGAAAGAACGTAGTGAGTGTATTGAGATGAAACACACTAACGACATTCATGTCGACATACTTCATTATAAGTCATTGAAAAATCCACAAGTGTTAATTCTAACATATGAAAGTAAAAGTACTATATGTTATTGTATACCTTTAATAAATCTTGCGAGATTTATAAGTAGATGCATCTACCACTTGATTATTGTTAGATCTATATGGAGATTTTACCTTCATTTGGGAGAGCATCCTAAATATACATATCTCCTAATGAATAATACTAGATGTGTGCAAATCACTTATGGCAAAATTATGAATGCCATGTTGTTGAGTGTCGATCTAGTTGACTCTATCTCACACATAATAGTGATTGTAGACGAGAAACATTCATCTTGTTGGTGATGAATGTGTTCACTAAGTGACTTGGATTAAGACCTATGTTTAAGTACTTATGAATCAATGGTAGATTGTTGGAGATCAAAGGTAAACAAGTTATGTTTCTTAAATGAATGATGAAATTTAGCTATGTGTTATATACAATAATTTGTGAGACCTTCCTAAATATTGATGTTTTAGGATTATGAATAAGTCTCATTATTTTGTCTTAACAAGGGATGAATGTTGGAAAATGATATTATGATATCCTTAGGGCTGTGAAGAATCAGAATGATGCATCTTCTGTTCACATGCTAAAGTATTGTAGTCTAAAACATGCTAGACTAGCACTTGGTTAATTATGTGTCACACCCCCAAAATCCACCTGCGGATAACACCCGCTTCGAGGGCGTGACTGACCAGGATCCAGCCACCAATTATACCGAATAATTAAATTGTTAACAAAAGTAATACTTACTAACCATAAGATTAGCAAGTATCAAGTTCAGAGTTTAAGGTTTCAAGTTCAAACAGTTAATAAGTAGCGGAAGCATAAGCAAAGTAGTTTAAACAAAGTTCATAATTCAAAATAAGGTAACACCCCAAACAAGGGTGAACAGACACTACACGTTCCCAAGCAGCAAGCTCCTTCGTTACGGGTTACCTGCAAAGCATGCAGTAAGGGGTCAACAATAATGCTGAGTGAGTTCACTAGTTGTCCAGTTTTAATTACCAAAAACTTGTTTCACCGGTTAATTTATCCGTTTATACATGCCCTGGGGAGCTACCCCAAAAGTTAGCGACTAAACTGTTTTTCCAATACCGAACACTAGGTAACCGTTGCGTTTCCGCAGGATGCCCCGATGTCAATGTTCTATCATCATTGACGGATATCTGAGTACATTAGTTCACGACCGATCCCAAACCAGGGCACGGTGTGAGGCTGGTAAACACCTAAATAGCGCTATCAACTAATAACCCGTTCGCCTGATCCCGGCGACTAATCGGTATTTGTAGTAGGGACTTGAGTGATAGAGTTTCGTTTAGTGCCGTTAGTTGCAATCCGTATAAACAGTAATTAACCAAAAGGTTTCCCAATACCAGGGAAGGAAAAGTAAGTTTTGTTCCCAATAACTAGGGAAGGTATGGAAATGGTATCCCCTTTTTAAGGGGATAGGGTTGTTTTAGTCTCGTGTCCCAAACCACCGGGACGCATGCTTTTAAGTTGTGAACTCACCTTGGGTTGCTCGGTAGGTTTAGGTTACTTGTCAATCACGTTGGTCACCACGTCCTAACATGGTTACCGGTATAGGTCAGGTTCGGTGTACAAGCATTCACGTAAAAACACATATAGGCACGTAACTTGCATACAAGTAAATAGTCATGGGGTTATTGGGCCGGCCCTAACAGTAACACAGTCAAACAGAACACAGCAACACATAGTCCATTTAACAGATAGTCCAAGTGAACACAAAATGGCCCAATAACCAAAGTGGACGGCCCAGTCGCAACCAGCTGGTCTCGAGTCGCAACCAGGTGGTTTCGGCTTGTCATGTTATGGTTGCGAGTCGCAACCGCGTGGTCTCGAGTCATCACGCTGTGGTTGCGAGTCGCAACGGTCGTAGTCTCGAGTCGCAATCTCGTGGTTTCGACTTGTCATGCTTTGGTTGCGAGTCGCAACGGCGTGGTCTCGAGTCGTAATGCCGTGGTTGCGAGTCGGAAGCTGTCCCTTTCATGTACACGTGATGATGCAGATATGACAGTCCAATTTTGTACCAAGAAATCAGGCCCAGATTAGGAAACTACCAATAAGGTTTCACTAACACTTTTTCCTAATCTGAATACTAGTAAACATAGATTAAACTTTGCCATTTTTAAAATCTTCAAACTACATTCAACAAGTTCATCCAATGTTCATCATTTTTCTAGGGTTTTCATGCCAACATAATCACACATTTTTAAACCAAAAATCACATATTTTAACAAGATCAATATGCAAGAACCACAAAACATACATTTTGTAACCTTAAACATGGTTCGGTTGGCATAATCATTCCTAAATCATTATTCCTTTGGCCATGTAAACATATTATCATGCTTTCATACATAAAGATTTTCACATATAGGCAAACCTCACAAACCATCCTAAAGATCATGCATAAACTACTAACCAAGCATTTCTTAGTTCATACAACATACATACATCTTAAACACAAAAGATAACACTAACCGGTTATGAAAGGAGGAGCCGAAAACAAAGAGAAGGAACCGAGAAGATGGAATGTCCGAGTGATAGTCTTGACCGAGTTCTTGTCCGAGATCCTTGCTTGAACCGAGATTTGGAAGGGATTGGGGTGTGTTGTTGAGGGTTTCTAGTTGAGAGAAAATAGTAGAAGTGTGTTTGTGTGTTGTGTATGAAATGAGGGAAAGTGGGGGAAAGGTGGGGTATATATACCAAGGGATGTTTCGGGTTGGGCTTGGGGTTTCGGCCCAAACCGGTTACGGCTCAAAGGCCCACTCGAGACCGAGTGGCCCACTCGCAACCGGGTGGTTGCGAGTCATGGTCTCGGGTCGTGGTCTCGGCTCTCATACATATATATATATATATATATAATACATACAACACATAAAATGCATAAAGGATCACGTTTTCATTTAATAATAATTATGTACACAAAATATTACAAGGTGATCGTTCGGAAAAACCTAGAGTGTCACATTATCCCCAAGTTTTAAGAACTTTCGTCCCGAAAGTTAAGGCAGCCACTGCCAAGCTAGCGTGTTTTAACGGGGTGTCACATCATCCCCCCGTTAGTTTGGAATTTCGTCCCGAAATTCGGTTGTAGCTTCAGTGCTGGGGTTTTCGTTTGGGAACAACTGGGGATACTTGGACTTCATCTGGTCCTCCCGCTCCCAGGTAAACTCTGGGCCGCGTCGTGAGTTCCAACGAACTCGCACAAGGGGTATCTGGCTACGTTTGAGGGTTTTGATCTCTCGATCCGTGATCTCAATCGGTTCCTCAGTAAAGTGTAGCTGTTCATCAATCGTCAGTTCCTTAAAAGGAATTACAAGTGTTTCATCCGACAAACACTTCTTCAGGTTGGATACGTGAAATACGTTGTGCACTGCACTCAGCTCTGCAGGCAGGTTCAATCTATAAGCCACCTTACCGATTTTCTCGGTAATTTCGAATGGTCCAACATACCGTGGATTCAGCTTACCCCGTTTACCGAAACGGACCACACCCTTCCAGGGTGAGACTTTAAGTAGAACCCGGTCCCCGACCTGGAATTCTAACGGTTTCCTACGCTTGTCAGCGTAGCTTTTCTGACGGTCACGAGCTGCCGCCATGCGTTGCCTGATCTGTGAAATCTTTTCCGTTGTATCTACCACTAGTTCTGGGCCTGTGAGTTGACTATCACCGACTTCCGCCCAGCAAAGAGGTGATCGGCATTTACGACCGTACAATGCCTCAAAAGGTGCCGCCTGAATGCTAGTGTGGTAGCTGTTATTGTAGGAGAATTCCACTAGCGGTAGATGCTTCTCCCAGTTCTTGCCAAAATCGATCACACATGCTCTAAGCATGTCTTCCAGGGTTTGGATGGTGCGTTCAGACTGCCCATCCGTTTGCGGGTGGTATGCGGTGCTCATATCCAAACGTGAGCCAAAGGATTTGTGCATAGCTTGCCACAACTCGGAAGTAAAACGAGCGTCTCGGTCGGAAATAATAGAAGTTGGCACCCCGTGCCTGGAGACTACTTCCTTCAAATAGATTTCTGCTAAGGTAGAAAACTTGTCTGTTTCCTTAATGGCCAGAAAGTGTGCAGACTTAGTCAATCGATCTACTATCACCCAAATAGTATCATTCCCGCGTTGAGATCTAGGTAGTCCTGTAACAAAATCCATGGAAATCTGCTCCCATTTCCACTTCGGGATTTCCGGTTGCTGTAGTAGGCCTGCTGGTTTCTGATACTCGATCTTGACTCTTGCGCAAGTCAAACATTTGCCAACATAGGTTGCTATGTGGGCTTTCATGCCAGGCCACCAGTACGTGGTCCTTAAGTCGTGGTACATCTTATCTGAACCAGGATGTACTGAATAACGGGACTTATGGGCTTCGTCCATCACAAGCTCTCGCAGATCTCCGTAAAGGGGGACCCAAATGCGCCCTGCCACATAGTAGGCGCCGTCTTCTTTCTGTTCTAGCTGCTGCCTCGATCCTCGCAGGGACTCAGCCCTGATGTTTTCCGGTTTCAGAGCTTCAATCTGAGCATTTCGGATCTGGGTAGGAAGACTAGACTGGATGGTAAGTTGCAATGCTCGCACGCGCTTTGGTATAGTGTCTTTTCGGCTAAGGGCGTCTGCCACAACATTGGCCTTGCCCGGATGGTACTTGATGGCGCATTCATAATCATTCAGAAGTTCGACCCATCGACGTTGTCGCATGTTTAATTCCTTCTGCTCGAAGATATGCTCGAGACTCCTGTGATCGGTGTAAATGGTGCACTTGGTACCGTACAGGTAATGTCTCCATATCTTAAGCGCAAATATCACCGCTCCTAGTTCCAAGTCGTGGGTTGTGTAGTTCCTTTCGTGTGTCTTGAGTTGTCGGGATGCATAGGCAATAACTTTCTCGTGTTGCATTAACACGCAACCGAGCCCATGAATAGATGCATCGCAATAAACTACGAAGTCGTCAGTGCCTTCAGGCAACGAGAGAATAGGAGCACTACAGAGGTTATCCTTAAGCCTCTGAAAAGCAGATTCCTGTGCTTCATTCCACTTGTAGGTGACGCCTTTCTGAGTGAGCGTAGTGAGGGGTTGTGCAATCTTTGAGAATCCTTGAATGAATCTGCGGTAGTAACCTGCCAATCCCAAGAATTGGCGAACTTCGGTCGGAGTCTTAGGGGTAGGCCAATTCTTTATAGAGTCGATCTTTGCAGGGTCAACGTGGATTCCATCCTTGTTAACCACGTGTCCAAGGAAATGGACTTCTCGAAGCCAGAAGTCGCATTTCGAGAACTTGGCATACAGTTGTTCATTGCGAAGGAGTTCGAGGATAAGGCGTAGGTGCTGTTCATGCTCTTCCTGACTTTTCGAGTAGATCAAGATGTCGTCTATAAACACGATCACGAACTTGTCGAGGTAGGGTTTGCATACCCGGTTCATGAGATCCATGAACACTGCAGGGGCGTTGGTCATTCCAAAGGGCATAACGAGGAATTCATAATGACCATAACGAGTTCTGAATGCAGTCTTGGAAATATCTTCACTACGGACCCTTAACTGATGGTAGCCTGATCGCAGGTCAATCTTAGAATAGTAGCTCGATCCTTGCAGTTGATCAAACAAATCGTCGATTCGAGGGAGAGGGTAACGATTCTTGATGGTAACCTTGTTCAACTCACGATAGTTTATGCACATTCGGAACGTGCCATCCTTCTTCTTAACAAAGAGTACCGGTGCTCCCCAGGGTGATGAACTAGGACGGATAAATCCTTTATCCAAAAGTTCCTGTAGTTGAGTAGAGAGTTCCTTCAATTCTGCGGGGGCTAGTCGATAAGGTGCACGAGCTATGGGCGCTGCTCCGGGAGCTAGCTCGATTTGGAATTCGACCTGACGATGGGGAGGGAGTCCAGGTAATTCCTCAGGAAATACCTCGGGGTAGTCACGCACTACTGGAAAGTCTTCGATCCTCTTTTCCTTTTCCTGCGTGTTGGTAACAAGTGCTAAGATAGCGGTGTGCCCTTTTCGTAAACACTTCTGGGCCTTCAAGAACGAGATAACGCCGGAGATTTCTCCACTTTTGCCACCTCGTACAATGAGGGGTTTGCCAGAACGGCGAGGAATACGAACTGCTTTCTCTTGACAGAGGATCTCAGCGCGATGCTTGGATAACCAATCCATACCAATAACGACGTCGAAGCTTCCAAGAGTAACAGGGAAAAGGTCGATGCTAAATGTCTGACCAGACAACTCTAGTTTGCAGCCCTTGACAACATGTGAGGCCTCGATGTTTCTACCATTAGCTAACTCGACGATATGAGGAGAACTTAGTAACGAAAGCGGACGCTTAAGCTTCTTACTAATACGTAGGGATACATAACTAGCATCGGCACCGGAATCAAATAACACAGAAACATAACGAGCATCGAGTAGGAACTTACCCGCCACGACATTGGGGTCATTCCTTGCTTCACCAGCTCCAATCGCGAAAGCTCTTCCTCTAGCACCATTCCCAGCACCTGATTATTGTTGCGGTTCTGATTCAGTTCAGGGCAATCCTTCTTAAAGTGCCCTGTTGCCCCACATTTAAAACACGCTCGGTCGTTTCCCTGCTGCTGTTGCTGTTGGGGTTGTTGCTGATTCTGTCTCGCTGGGAACTGACTTCTACAATCCTTGGCTTCGTGCCCCACCTTGTGGCATCGCTGACACTGGCCCTTGTTACATGCCCCATTATGGTGTCTGTTACACTTGTTGCACTTAGGGTAGCTTCCCCGGTAGCCACCCTGGTGCTGAGTGCCTTTGTTGTTTTCAGTTTTCCTTTGCTGTGCTGGGGCCTGAGTGGGGTTAGCATCCTTGCTTTGACTTCCTTCCCACTTACGCTTACTGTCACTAGAAGTTCCGACAGTAGCACTGATCCTTTTGGGCAACCGGCCCTCTTCTACGGCCTGATCAGTAAGTTTGTGAGCAAGTCGAACAATCGGCTGAATGGTAGTGTGGTTGGCTGAAGTGACATGGCTTCGAATTTCTGGAGCCAAACCCTTGATGTACAGTTCGATTCTTCGATACATAGGTCGAGACATGTTTGGGCAAAGAGCAGCATAGTCATTAGACAGCTTGGTGTAAGTTTCAATTTCCGACCCAACCATCTTGAGCTCATAGTACTCATTCTCAAGCTTGTGGATGTCATCCCGGTGACAGTATTCCTCCCTAATCATATCCTTGAAATCCTCCCACGCAGTAGCATTTGCAGTTTCCAATCCAAACATCTGAATCTGCGCCTTCCACCAAGAAAGCGCGCTTCCTTCAAGCGTAGCCGTAGCAAATTTCACCCAATTTGCAGGAGGACACTCACAGACAGCAAAGACAGCTTCAATTTTCTCAATCCAATGTTGAAGACCTATGGCACCCTCAGTGCCGTTGAAAGGGAGAGGCTTGCAATCCATGAAAGTTTTGAAAGTACACACTGGTGGTTGCGCAGGTGCATGCTGACCTATAGGGTGAGAAGCGAAACGTATAGGTTTAGAGGCGAAAAGTCGATGTGGCGGTAGGATCTATACATCCTAAAACAACGAGCTTACCTATAGGGTGAGCTGCGAAAGCTGCAGCCACTGTGTTGAGCAGGTTAGTGAACTGAGCCTGTGTCATGTTAATGTTTCCTCTTCCGCGTCCACTCATTGTCTTCATAACCAGAAAACACAGTATGAGTGTGATGCCGTAGTGTAGCGAGAATGAGATAGAAGAGAGAGGTGTATCTATCTAATTTAAGCACACTAGTACGTATAGCATAACAGGAAACAAAAGGCAAGCAAACAAGTAAGCACTGGTCCGAGCTATGAGGTCGAAAGTGTTGAGCCTTGCACTTGGAGTGTAGTGTCGTCACGAGTCACGGGTTATAGTCTGGTTTTCTCCAAAAAGATTTTCCCCTTTTTAAAACCAAGTTCACTATAACCAATGGCTCTGATACCAATCTGTCACACCCCCAAAATCCACCTGCGGATAACACCCGCTTCGAGGGCGTGACTGACCAGGATCCAGCCACCAATTATACCGAATAATTAAATTGTTAACAAAAGTAATACTTACTAACCATAAGATTAGCAAGTATCAAGTTCAGAGTTTAAGGTTTCAAGTTCAAACAGTTAATAAGTAGCGGAAGCATAAGCAAAGTAGTTTAAACAAAGTTCATAATTCAAAATAAGGTAACACCCCAAACAAGGGTGAACAGACACTACACGTTCCCAAGCAGCAAGCTCCTTCGTTACGGGTTACCTGCAAAGCATGCAGTAAGGGGTCAACAATAATGCTGAGTGAGTTCACTAGTTGTCCAGTTTTAATTACCAAAAACTTGTTTCACCGGTTAATTTATCCGTTTATACATGCCCTGGGGAGCTACCCCAAAAGTTAGCGACTAAACTGTTTTTCCAATACCGAACACTAGGTAACCGTTGCGTTTCCGCAGGATGCCCCGATGTCAATGTTCTATCATCATTGACGGATATCTGAGTACATTAGTTCACGACCGATCCCAAACCAGGGCACGGTGTGAGGCTGGTAAACACCTAAATAGCGCTATCAACTAATAACCCGTTCGCCTGATCCCGGCGACTAATCGGTATTTGTAGTAAGGACTTGAGTGATAGAGTTTCGTTTAGTGCCGTTAGTTGCAATCCGTATAAACAGTAATTAACCAAAAGGTTTCCCAATACCAGGGAAGGAAAAGTAAGTTTTGTTCCCAATAACTAGGGAAGGTATGGAAATGGTATCCCCTTTTTAAGGGGATAGGGTTGTTTTAGTCTCGTGTCCCAAACCACCGGGACGCATGCTTTTAAGTTGTGAACTCACCTTGGGTTGCTCGGTAGGTTTAGGTTACTTGTCAATCACGTTGGTCACCACGTCCTAACATGGTTACCGGTATAGGTCAGGTTCGGTGTACAAGCATTCACGTAAAAACACATATAGGCACGTAACTTGCATACAAGTAAATAGTCATGGGGTTATTGGGCCGGCCCTAACAGTAACACAGTCAAACAGAACACAGCAACACATAGTCCATTTAACAGATAGTCCAAGTGAACACAAAATGGCCCAATAACCAAAGTGGACGGCCCAGTCGCAACCAGCTGGTCTCGAGTCGCAACCAGGTGGTTTCGGCTTGTCATGTTATGGTTGCGAGTCGCAACCGCGTGGTCTCGAGTCATCACGCTGTGGTTGCGAGTCGCAACGGTCGTAGTCTCGAGTCGCAATCTCGTGGTTTCGACTTGTCATGCTTTGGTTGCGAGTCGCAACGGCGTGGTCTCGAGTCGTAATGCCGTGGTTGCGAGTCGGAAGCTGTCCCTTTCATGTACACGTGATGATGCAGATATGACAGTCTAATTTTGTACCAAGAAATCAGGCCCAGATTAGGAAACTACCAATAAGGTTTCACTAACACTTTTTCCTAATCTGAATACTAGTAAACATAGATTAAACTTTGCCATTTTTAAAATCTTCAAACTACATTCAACAAGTTCATCCAATGTTCATCATTTTTCTAGGGTTTTCATGCCAACATAATCACACATTTTTGAACCAAAAATCACATATTTTAACAAGATCAATATGCAAGAACCACAAAACATACATTTTGTAACCTTAAACATGGTTCGGTTGGCATAATCATTCCTAAATCATTATTCCTTTGGCCATGTAAACATATTATCATGCTTTCATACATAAAGATTTTCACATATAGGCAAACCTCACAAACCATCCTAAAGATCATGCATAAACTACTAACCAAGCATTTCTTAGTTCATACAACATACATACATCTTAAACACAAAAGATAACACTAACCGGTTATGAAAGGAGGAGCCGAAAACAAAGAGAAGGAACCGAGAAGATGGAATGTCCGAGTGATAGTCTTGACCGAGTTCTTGTCCGAGATCCTTGCTTGAACCGAGATTTGGAAGGGATTGGGGTGTGTTGTTGAGGGTTTCTAGTTGAGAGAAAATAGTAGAAGTGTGTTTGTGTGTTGTGTATGAAATGAGGGAAAGTGGGGGAAAGGTGGGGTATATATACCAAGGGATGTTTCGGGTTGGGCTTGGGGTTTCGGCCCAAACCGGTTACGGCTCAAAGGCCCACTCGAGACCGAGTGGCCCACTCGCAACCGGGTGGTTGCGAGTCATGGTCTCGGGTCGTGGTCTCGGCTCTCATACATATATATATATATAATACATACAACACATAAAATGCATAAAGGATCACGTTTTCATTTAATAATAATTATGTACACAAAATATTACAAGGTGATCGTTCGGAAAAACCTAGAGTGTCACATTATGGGTCTTGGCGGAGACTAATTAACTCTAAACATCCAAATGTGTATGAACACAAAAGAATTTGTGTATAGACAAAATTGAGGGAGAATTTTCATTCATTATAAGGAAAAGGCATGTAACTTTTTAAGAGTTTGTTCAAAAAGCTAATGAGGAGAACTCATTGTCTAAGCTTATTCTAGATGTTAAATTAGAATTATTCTAAGTTGGTGACAAACTTATGACAATGGCATGTGTTGCTTTGGTCAGCTCGGAAGCTTATGTAAGCTAATGCAATATGAGTTGAATTCACTGATACAATGTGGTTGATTTTGTTCAATCATATATATAAATGTCGCCATAAGTGGTGTTATGGAAATGTTGATCAAATGGCAAGAAATGTGGGGGATGATCCATTTAAAAAACAACCCTATAAGGGTATGTAGAAATGGTTCTCATTAACACATCTAGAGGTTATTCAATAACACTTAAATGTGGGGGTGTCTTGCATTTGTACCATAAAATTTTGGCAATAAGGATTTTGTAATCCAATCTAACATTGCAAACAGACGACTAAGTGGAGGACACAAATGTCGTACTGCATAATGGAGATGTGTTTGCCATAAATGATAAATGTATCATTCTAAGACAAATATTATAACCAGATTCAGGTGGCCACTGAGGTTATAGTCTTAGAAGTTGACAATAGGCAATGTTAACTTTCGAGTTACGAACACGTCATGACAATTGATCTCAATTGCAAAGTTATCTTCAGTGACTTGTCAAAGACAAAGATAATGTTATGGATCCAACAACCTGAGGGTTTATTAGAGATCAAGTTGTGGAATGAGACTAAAGCCCATAGAAAAACGGTGTGTGAAGGAAACCTACCTTAGTTGACTGGAGATCCCAAGATCTAAGTTCAATAGGACAACGAATTCATATGCCTAAGGGTGGTCACTATGGGGCATAGCTGATATGCATAAGCTAGTATATATGGTCATATATACCTCCTAAACGCTAAAAGGGTGTTTAAATACGTCCTAGTTCATTCCTATGAAATTCAGTGACAAATTGTGAGACTAAGCATATTATGTGGTAAATGATTTGCGTAATCATAGTAACCACGATGCTTTTAATGATTTAATAGAATCACCCATGTTAGAGATAAGTGAGGTCGCTTCGAACGGAATTGGGGGCACAATTCCTAGAGCTCTCGCAGAACCAGGAAAGTGTTCCACGACTATAAGGGGATGACCCGGCTAAGGAGAGTATTGTGTGAAGTGTATTGTCGTCTACACAAATGGGGGTTTGTTCAAGGACATCGCGTCTACACACCGCTAGGAGACTAAGTATGATTCACAAAGGAAGGTTCAAAGCTAATACCTACCTATCCTGCAGTACTCAACTGTCGATGTTGCATTCGGATTTTTGTGTGTTTTGATTAATCTCCATTCATGTGGGGGATTGTTGGAAAATTAGAATAATGTGAATGGAAATTAATTTAGTGATAATTAATGGACTCTTCATGGTGACAAACTCTTGAATAGAGTTTTTATGTCACTTGATTAGCTTTTATTAGATTTTTTATGTCTCTAATTAAATCACTAATTAAGTGAAACTTTTATTAGAGTTTTATGTCTCTAATAAATCACCAATTAAGAGTAACTCTTCACTACCCACATCTCTTGTAAAAATGGTAGGCTCTGTGCCTCATTGGAATGATGAGAAAACTACAAGAAAAAAAATATGCATGAAGAATTCTTAGAGAAGTGGTGAAGACTTGAAGACCCGTGTGTTGGGTACTTAGAGAGAGATGTTTTCTCTATTCAATTTCATCACCTTCATATCATTATTTTCCACAAGTTCTAACACTATAATTTTATCCGGTGTAACCTCGGGCACGTGGCCATTTCCGGTAGTACATATTGCTTCGGCAGTTGTACCCTGGGAAACAAATGTGTCATCTTTAGTAGAGACGCAAAATCTGTTTTAAGGGATACGTGTTGAACACGTGCCTCAGCCACAACCGTCAACATCAGTTTGTTCATTTTTGCAGCCAAGAAGGATCGCACAAGGAGACGCGGTTCAAATTCTCGTAGCAGAAATTGTACAAGAAGACGCTTTTCAAGCTCTTGTCAAAGACAACGATTTGAATCAATTTATTTAAATATGTTGTATTTCATATTTAATTTTGTATTGATTTGTACACGGTACGGATAATACAATTTCCCAAAAATTATGTAAAGAGAGTATCTTTACAATTTTATATTTATTTATATAATTTTTATTATAATTGTGACTCATTTCCAACATATAACACCAAAAAACATTATATAACACCATGTAACACTATATAACACTATACAATTCTGAATGGTGGCTGCAGTGTTATATATAATGTCGTAGTGTTATATAGAGTTATAGAAGGGTTATATGGTGTTATATGTTATTCATAGTATTTTATAGAGATTTGTAGTGTTATATAAAAACCTTTATTCTGCATCTATTACTATAAATTTTCATTCTGCGATCTTCAGAATTAATAACTGATGAACGAGATGACACAAATTCGTAGATTAATTCTTAATTCGTATTCCTATAATTAAGGGTGCCGGTTATGTAAGGTTATCAATTAATTAAATCAATAAGAAAATTACTTGTTTACTCTTTTGAATTAATTTAAATTGAAGACACATGTCATCTCCACAATTTCTCACACTTTTGAATTTATTTACAGGATCTTCAATCTATTGGTATAATAAATTATTAAAACGTATATATTATATAAAATTTAAATTTACTATTTATGTTCCTTCGAAAACTATATTTACAACTATATTTACAAAATTGTTGTTGTGTTTGGAAACATGCATTTGTTTTATTACTTCACTTGTATCACTATTCTTATGTTGTATACTTATTATAGAAAGTAAGCACAAATGTATGATCTATGGCTGGTATCATCATCTATAGTTTGCAACCAATGTGTAAGTAGTCTAGCGGTATAGTACTTGAGTGCTTGCCCTTTATAAAAGTAACACTGGTATCTAAATGTAAAAAATTGGGGTTAGAATATAATATAAACTCTTCTAAAAATAAGAAGTCGTAAGAAGGATATCAAACGGACTCCAATTAATCTCATTCAAGTGTCATTGGAACCGTTTTATCGAACTGTACGATACGAGATTTTAGATTTTCACTTTTGTATTCGTAGGTTGTAGTTTTTAGAATTTTTGTTTATATCATTGTGTTTTTTATTTCGCATTATGTCTTTTCTATATTTGTTTCATTGTGTCTTTTTTCCTCGATATTGTGTTATATTTCTCGGCATTGTGCTATGTTTTGCTCAACATTGTCTTATATTTTGCACTTCATTGTAACTTTGTACACTTCTTAGATTTATGAGATTTTATAAGATAATTTTATCCAAAAATTATTATAAAAAACATTATTGTTAAAAAAAAAAAAAAAAAAAAAACTTAAGTTTTGCACCACCATCAACCACCCCGTGAGACCACCATCTACAATCCACCACCCATATTTTACATCATCATCACTCTTAGATTATCATTGAGCTTATATAATAATAATAATAATAATAATAATAATAATAATAATAATAATAATAATAAATTAATAATAATAATAATAATAAAACTTTTAAATAAATTAATAATCTTCACATCTACACAACTAAATAAGTAACCTAATGGCATATAAATTAAGTCATCAAACTGATTCTAAAAAAAAATAACTGAATAAAATAAGTAACCTAACCAAGGGCGGATGCAGCTTGAGAGTAGGGGTAGCCGGCGATAATGTAAATTTTGGAAAAAAATTGACATTTTTTCGATGTCGCTGAGCCTATATAAAAGAAAATTTTGAAACCTTGCCACTTGACGTTTTTTTTAGATCGGTCACTCAACCTAACAGCATATAAATTTGAAAAAAAAAAACAAATATTAACGAATATCATTTTAGTTACAATGAACATAAATCAATATAACATTCACCTATTAAATTAACGAATATCATTTTAGTTACAATGAACATAAATCAATATAACGTTCACCTACTAAACATGCATGACCAAAATATCAATTGTTTATTGTTTTTGCCCAATATATTTTTTACATCTTCAATATTAAAATTTGATTTTATATGTGATAAAAAGCTTGTACTCTCTTAGAAAAGTTATGTGTAAAAGAACTTTAAGGCACTTTTTAGATTCATACGGGTGCATAATAGATATGGTTACTTTGGCCTGGCATGGTTCAAAAAGGACGCTCGTGCCTCCTTTTTTGGGTTAAATATATTTTTTTTTTCACCAAGACTTGCAATTTAAAAAATGGTCGAGTATTTTGTATGTTTTCTTTTGTCGCATTTTCTATTTGAATTATATATATATATATATATATATATATATATATATATATATATATATATATATATTGGTATGATTTTTAGCTTTTTTTTTTTGGCTTTTGAGAATGAACTAACTAAAAAAGCCAAAAAAAAAGCTAAAAAGCTAAAAATGATTTTTAGTTTTCTCATTTATATATATATATAGGATCAGGATCAAGAGTGAATAACTTTTGAGAATGAACTGAGTGAACTAATCTTGGCCCTTGATCATTTTTTAGATTAAAAGGGTAAGATTGACATTACCCAAGTATGTTTAATTAAAATCCCTTAATTTTCTCATCTCTTAACTCTCTCTCTCTCTCTCTCTCTCTCTCTCTCTCTCTCTCTCTCTCTCTCTCTCTCTCTCTCTCTCTCTCTCTCTCTCTCTCTCTCTCTCTCTCTCTCTCTCTCTCTCTCTCTCTCTCTCTCTCTCTCTCTCTCTCTCTCTCTCTCTCTCTCTCTCTCTCTCTCTCTCTCTCTCTCTCTCTCTCTCTCTCTCATTTTTAGAAGAAATTGTTGGAGTTATCATTTCTCTCTAGTACCAATACGTTTGATGTTAAGAAAAGATTGGGAAAAGCATGAAAAAAAAGGCTCGAATGACCAATCAATCGAATATGGATTAATACGTAATCGATCGAACACTACTTGCAAACGGCTCTTTATGTTTTTAATTTCCTGGCGTGGATATTGGCAGGAATTGTAATCGCAACGACCCAATTGCAAGAGCGGAGCTCTACCAACTGAGCTATATCCCCCCGAGCCAAGTGGAGCACCCTTTTCTTGTGTCGAAATAATTATGATTCTTTAACACGGATTCCTATTTCTCAATGATATTCCACGGCAGTAGCTGCCGAATCTTCTACTGGTACATGGAACCGGGGGATTGGCATTCCATTGTTGTCGCTTCTTCGACCCGAACCAAGGAATCCCTTAGATATGATGCAAAAAGGATCTTGTTCTATTTTCGATCTTGGTTCCGTAGGAGCAAGTCAGTTCTAGTCTTAATAAGACTACTAATTCTTACTGTTCATATAGTATGATATGAATATACCACATCAATTTGTTTTAATTTTAACTTGAATATCGTTTTTCTTTTATTATCCGTATATATAGATATCATAATACATTATTTTTAACTTTTTATAATTTTCAATAAACATTAAAAAAATTTATCTGAAATTGAAACTGTAATTATTTTTGGGCATTAATTTTTTTTGATTATGTGATGAAGTGATTTATTTTTGCATACATGTGATATGTTTCATTTTCATTAATTTCATAACTTTTATATGACTCTACTCGTGTGCATGCCTAATATACTATATGTTGTTAATATACACATATGTAACAATTTCTGAATATAATACACAGATGTATTAAAGACTGTACACATGTGTATAAACTAACAGCTGTGTATATTGTATAAACTGATACTAGCGAAACTGTACACATGTGTATACACTAACAACTATGTATCTTGTATATACGGAAACTAACGAGATTTTAGGGATTTTGATTATATTGTTTAATAAATGCAATTTACAAAAGACACAAATACCCTTCTGTCATTTATTTTAAAGGGAAGTTACAACATTATAATTACAATCTTGCCATTGTTTAAAAATCTCTAGATGATGTAATCCATGGCCCAGATTAGTTCACACAGTTCACTTTCAACCTAGTGTTCACTCTAGAACCCTACCATATATATATATATATATATATATATATATATATATACAGGGTAATGCTCTAGAGAAAACCCCTTATGTTGAGAAAACTTTGAAAACCCATCACAAGGCCTACAATTGGCTACGTGTCCCAGCCATCTCCATCTTTCTTTTTGCTTTTGAGGGCACTTTGGTAAATTCAACATTATACTACCCAACTCAAAAAGATATCTTGACTTTTGTCTACTATGATTGACAACATTTATTACTCATTTATCTTCCCAATATATCTTTCTAACTCCATATCTCTATCATTTTCATTTCTAAGAAACACCTCCATTAATGTCTTGCACATCTTCATTTACAATCTACTTCTTCATTTGTTCCTTTCTCCATTAATGTCCATGGAGACAAATCCACCATATGACCCGTTAATATCGCCGGGTAGATCTTATACTCATTCCTTTCTATTGAAGCCACCAAATCTGAGGATCGAAGCAATTATCGAAGCTCTTCAAGAAAAGAAAGTAAGGTTTTGCTCTCATCACATCTTTAATTCTGTTTTTAGAGAGAGAAAACTGATGTTTTGGAGAGAGAAACAACAATATTCATCTTGTTCATCTGGACACCAAGAACACACGCACAAATGTGTGTGAGAGAAACACGTTTAAAGATCTTACTTTTGTTATTTAGTAATTTGTTTAGATTTATACTTTTTTATGATATTTGATAGATTTAAAATCAGAGCTTCGTTTGTTTATTTCAAAATTTTAAATCAAGACCAAGAAGAAATTTTTGTGTGCCCAATTTCTTTCTTCAAAAATCCGGTCTTCTTAGTTGTTTCAGATCTATATGTGTTTCAAACATATGGGTTTGAAGCAGATTTGATGTTAGATTCATTACTTTTGAGTTTTTTTACGAGTTCTTTGGTTTTCGGTGATGTTATTTTCAATAAAATGTTTGTCTTTTTTTTTCATCTTTACCAGGTGGTGATTCTACTAGATGGCATATCCTGTTACTACAACCCGTAGCTACACATGTTCCTTTTTTTACAGCTACATATGTAACGAACCTTTGTTATATATGTTAATGACCAGCTTGTTGGAATAGGTTAATGGAGTTTATGCAAGAGATGAGTCAGCAAAGGTAGCAGATAAACAGCAAAGACAGACCGTCAATGGAAGCTCCACCCCTTCTTAGTGATATGTGTTTTCGTTTACTACTAATATGTAATGTGAGACTCTTATTATTTTGTCTAGGACGTATTGTTAAAAATGTTCTGGCCTTCCGAACTTTTGCCCTGAAGTCGACCTCAGCATATTTGTGTTGCTTTTGGGCTCTATGCATCCAATTTTGTGTAACTTGCTTGTAGGCAATGTAGCTTTTTACAAGTTTACCAGTACATTAATCTCTAACACATGTTATGTGTAACTTGCTGAAAGTCTTAACACACGTTATAATAGAGCCTTGACACACGTTATATCAGTTATACCGTTATGGGTATAGTAAACGGCCCACCATTTTTCTTAGTGCTATGTGTTTTCGTTTACTAATAATATGTAATGTGAGACTCTTATTGTTTTGTCTAGTACATGATGTTAAAACGGTATGGACTTAACACATTCTGGAAGTCTTAACACACGTTATAAAAGAGGCTTAACACACGTTATATCAGGTATACTATGTTGTTATTAAGTTACTATTGGAGTTTATGCATCCATTCTGGATGTCTTAACACACGTTATAATAGAGGCTTAACACACGTTATACATGTCAGGCGCGTAACACATGTTACAGTATGTATATACAAATCATGGTGTTTTGGAAACCACTAGCTTATACATGACATCATGTTGGGTTAAACCAAGATTATAACAGAGGCTTAACACATGTTATCCCAGGTATACGGTGTTAAAATATTAACTTGAATGTTCCATATTAAATTATTAACTTGTACACGTGTTACGATCAGTACATGCACATCATGGTGTTTTACAAACCACTTTCATATACATGAATATAAGTCGGGTTATAATGGATGCTTACATGTTATCATATGTATACAAGTGGGGTTACAACAAGATTACGATATTAACTAAGCTCACCATTAAACTCATCGCCCCCGTCGACTGTTTTCACCCTTGTCACATGTTAAGCAATTACATGTTCCGAACAGACAAATTGTAACACATGTTAGATTAGTATATATACATCATGGTGTTTTGTAAACCACTAGCTTATACATGAATACATGTCAGGTTACAAAAAGATTATAACAGTGGCTTAACACATGTTATACATTCCAAAATGTGCAAAACAAATGAACCGTTTCATATTATATATTCCAAAATTACCGGTACATGTGTTACCATAAATGGCTCGTTTCATATTACACGTTACATACTAACTTGTACATTTATTTCTTGTACAAGTTTTACGCTCAGTATCCACATTATCGGATATTTTAAACATCAACAAAAATAAAATAGATATTACTTGTTTTTTTTAATTAACAAAAGGTTAACACACGTTATATATCATTCTAACAGGGGCTTAACACATGTTATACATGAACACATGTCAGGTTACATCATGATGTTCTGTTACAGCATGAACCACCAACACATGTTATAAATGAACGAAGACTTCTTTCCTAAAGGATGTGACTTATTCAATGTCCCCGCATTAACGTCGCCTACATCCATCCAGCTTGTCAATTGAATAACTTTTATGGATATGTTTCTATAAATCAACACACGTTATATATCATTCTAACAAGTGCTTAACACATGTTATGGGTCTGTCTCTGTAAATCAACCAACCCAACAAAAAGACAATTATTGTTAAGATCAAAAGCCCCAAACAAGCAACCAAACCAACAAAAAAACCCGTTGAAAATCTCATCCTAAAGTTTTGGATTTATTTAAAATACATGAACATTAACCATTACTAGAACACGCATTAACTTCGCCTACATCCATCCAGCTTGTCAATTGAATATCTTTATGGGTTTGTTTCTCTAAATCAACACACGTTATATAACATTCTAACAGGGGGCTTAACACATGTTATGGGCCTGAGTCTGTGAATCAAGCAACCCAACAAAAAAAACACTTACTGTTCAGATCAAAAACCCAAACAAGCAACCCAAACCAACAAAAAAACAGCTACTGTTAAGATCAAAAGCCCCTAACAAGCAACCAAACCAACAAAAAAACCCGTTCAAAATCTCATCCTAAAGTTTTTGATTTATTTAAAATACATGAACATTAACCATGGATACCCCATTAACCATTACTAAAACACTTTCAGCACACAAAAACATATTAACAACCATTTCAACAAAAAATCAAGTGTGAAATGATATTTCAAGAACACTTACCGGATCTATAACCGTCCGATGAACACGAAGAAGATCTTAAAACCTTCTTCTCACACACACACTTGTGCGTGTGTCTTTGTGATAAAGATTGTTGTTTCTCTATCTAAAACATCAACTTTCTCTCTCTAAAAACATTCATCTTCTCATCGTTCTTCTTACACACACACTCGTGCGTGTGTCTTTGTGATAAAGATTGTTGTTTCTCTATCTAAAACATCAACTTTCTCTCTCTAAAAACATTCATCTTCTCATCGTTCTTCTCACACACACACTCGTGCGTGTGTCTTTGTGATACTCTGATGTGCTCGACCATTGAAGGATCACTATTGAAGACCATGAAGCTTTTCTCTTTCACATGATGAAGAAAGAGGAGAGAGATAATAGTGTTTTGAAAGATTTGACTAGAAGAAAGAGGAGAGAGATGATGATACTAGTACTACACAAGTGGGTTTTGTCATTTCCAATGCCAAAAAGTCTTTTTGTTCTACCAGAAATGCCCTTCTTTGATTATATTTAAATCTAATATACACACAAAATAGGAGAGCCATAGATCTTCTTGGATGAAAGACAATCAATGGATGAGAATGGGTTTGCGTAGTTTTCTTAAAAGATAGAGTTTTCTATAGAGCCCAGCCCTATATATATATATAGGCTAAAGATAAAAAGAAAACCACTTTTATTGAGAAAACCCGGGAAACTCTAAGCCCCCGACTTTTTTTTTGAAAAAATTACCACACGTAATATACATGTTTTTAAGAGTTTTGGGCAAAAAAAATCGATAAAGCGCCGAAGGATTATTTTAAAAAAAATAAACAAATTTCAGCAACTTTGTTGACTAACACGTGTTAGGCAAAAAATGCTGAAACTTGTTTATTTTTTTTAAAAAAATTTCTTCGGCGCTTTTTTGTTTTTTTTTTGGCCCAAAACTCTTAAAAACAAGTATATTACATGTGTTATTTTTTTCAGAAAAAAACTGTCGGGAGCTTTGAGTTTCCCGGGTTTTCTCAATAAAAGTGGTTTTCTATATATCCTTACCATATATATATATATATATATATATATATATATATAGGGAGCCGCTAAAATGAAAACCACCCCCAGTTGTAAGAACCACGAGAACCACTCTTCACCAATCAAACTTTGCCACATATGCACTTTTATATTATATTCTAAAGGGTATTTTGGTCTTTTACTCCCAATGTCTAATCCCATGTCATATATCTCTGTCACTTAAAAGATTTACAGATCTCCTCTCTCATCAAAATTCAAATCTCTTATCTTCTCATCCATCTCTCTCCTGATTTGAATCTGCAACCCATCCTTTTTCTCTCTCTTCTTAACCCTTTCTTTCTTCCCCAACTTTCTTTCTTTGTTTCTATATTGCTTCCGTGAATCTGCAACTCATTAAGGCTTTAAGAAAATATGCAGGAGAGAGAGTTGGTGGTGGGGAGGTGTTGTTCGGGAAGACATTGGTGGGAGGTGGTGGGAGGTGGCAGAAGACGGTGGTGGGGGGTTGGTGTGTTCGGAAGTCGGTGGTGGGGGCAGGTGGTTGGTGTGTTCGAAAGTCGGAAGTCGGACATCGAGACGCAAACCTTCAGGTGGTTGGTGTGTTTGGAAGTCGGAAGTCGGACATCAGGCAGGTGGTTGGTGCGACCCTCTGTCTTTCTCCGGTGGTGGGTTTTGACGGCAGTAAAGCCCGGCGACGGTTTCCTTCCCGGTAAGCCTGAGTTTTTATCCTCTTTCTTTCTTAAATCCATTTATTTTTCTTTCCTTCTTCGGGATTGTCACGTGATGTTTCAGAAGGTGTTCAGTTCGATTACGTGTTGATCAGGAAGGGTCAGTAAAGATGGATGGTGTTAATGTGGAAGATGACGATGTTGATGGTGACGATGGCAGCCGATCGGCGCCGGAGCTGCACTGGCGACGACTGCAGTAGAGGTGAGTGTGTTTGGTTCAAGTTAGGCTTAGATTTCGTGCTCAGATTCTGATGTGGTTTGAGTTTTGGTTCGGGTTCACTTCAGATTTTGTCGGGTTTTCGGCTCGGTTTCGGGTCTCGGTCAAAGCTGGTCAGGCGCGGTTCGGGTGTGGTTCGACGGGTCAGATTGTGGTTCGTGACAATTTGGGTCAACTAGTCAAACCCGGTCAACTCGGTTCGATGTCGGGTCAACTCAATCAACGGCAGTCAAAGGCTTGGTCAACGAACATCAAAGTCAGTCAACTGGTCAAAGACCCGGTAACAATTTAAACAATGCGAAAATCTTGTTTATGTAGTTATAGATTTTTGTTATACGCGACCCGATCTCGAACCGACTGGATTAGAAATTTGTTATGTTTTGACTTTTCGACGAAAACTATATATATTGATAATTGTGATTGGTTTATTGTTGTATTTTAAAAAAATAAATCGACACTTAGTTGTCGGGACTGTCCAAAAACAGAGGAAACTCTGCCCGATTTTTGAAAAATCCGTTATACGAAACATTTATACTTCCAACATCGGTTTTTGGGGGTGGCCCGACGGTGTTCGCGGCGGTGGTGTTGGAGGTGGTGGCTGTGTAAAAACTATTTAACGTAAAACGTAAACTTAAGACGTAAAACGTAAACTTTTTAACGTAAAACGTAAAACGTAAACTTTTAACATAAAACGTAAAACGTAAAGCGTAAACTTTTTAACGTAAAACGTAAAATGTAAACTTTTTAACGTAAAACGAAAAAATGAAGACTTTTATTTAAAATTTTTTTAACGTAAAACGTAAAACTTTTTTTTGTAAAAACTTTTTAACGTAAAACGTAAATTTTTTTATGTAACCCGTAAACCGTGCAACGTAAAACGCAAACTTTAAACGTAAAACGTAAACTTCTATGTGAAACGTAAAACTTTTTTATGTCAAGTGTAAAACGTAAACTTTTTTATGTAAATTGTAAAACGTAAAACGTAAAATCTTATTATGTAAAACGCAAAACATTGTGTTATGTAAATTGTAAAACGTAAAACGTAAAACATCAAAAAAGTTTTCGTAAAAAAAATTTAAAACCGTAAAAAAAGTTTTCGTAAAAGAAAAAGTTTAAAACCGTAAAAAAGGTTTAAAAACGCATGTGTAAGAAAGGGGGCGCAAAAATCGACGGTAAAAAAACGACGCGTGAAAACGGGGCGCAAAAAATGGCTCTTAAAAACCGGGTGATAAAACGGCGCGTAAATAAGGGGCGTGAATACGGGGCGTAAAAACAGCGCGTAAAAACGGGACGTAAAAAACGGCCGGGTATAAAACGGCACGTAAAACCGGGCATAAAAAAGAGTGCATAAAAAAACGGTCGCAAAAACGGCGTGAAAAAAACGGGTCGTAAAAAAAACGCACGTAAAAAGCGGGGGCGTAAAAAAACGGCGTGTAAAACGGGTCGTAAAAACGGCGCGTAAAAACGGGACGTAAAAAACGGGGCAAAAAGACGGCGCGTAAAAACGGGACGTAAAACACGGCGCTATAAAAACGGTGTGTAAAACCGGGAATAAAAACCGCACGTAAAAACCCGGTCGCAAAAAACGGCGTGAAAAAACGGGGTGTAAAAAAACGGCGCGTAAAACGGGCCGTATAAACGGCGTTTAAAAACAGGACGCTAAAACGGCGCGTAAAAACGGGGCGTAAAACGGCTTGTAAAAACGTGACTTAAAAAACGGCGCGGCAAAAAACGGTGAGTAAAACCGGGCATAAAAAACGGCACTTAAAAACCAGTCGCAAAAATGACGTGAAAAACGGAGCGTAAAACGGGTCGTAAAAAACGCGCGTAAAAAACGGGTCGTAAAAAAACGCGCGTAAAATTTTTTATCAAAAAATCTGATTTCAAAATGTTGTTTAATAAAAAAAAATCTAATTTAGAAAAAAACAATTAATGCAATAGGACAAAAATGTAATAAAAAACAATAAAATTAATAAGACAAAAAAAACAAAATTACTTAAATACACTTTTAGATTTAAATATTAAAGACATAATAAGATAAAAAGAATTTAATATTACTTTTAATCTTATCCATCAATTTTTAAAATCTAATGGCCAGAAAGTGGTTCTCGCGGTTTTTACAACTGGATATATATAGGGGCTGCTAGAATGAGAAACACCCCGAGTTGTAAGAACCGCGAGAACCACACCATCCGGGTCGCCGTTTACCATGATTTTTTTTTACAACTAGATGTGTGTATTATAAACACAGCCGTAAAAAAAAATTTAAACGTCGCGGCCGAGGGGGTAGTTTTTTACACCACAAGTTTGGTGTTTTTATTTTTTTTTTCTTTTTTCTTTTTTTTTTACACCAAACTTGTGGTGTAAAAAACTACCTCCTCGGCCGCGGCGTTTAAATTTTTTTTTTTACGGCTGTGTTTATAATACACACATCTAGTTGTAAAAAAAAAATCATGGTAAACGGCGACCCGGATGGTGTGGTTCTCGCGTTTCTTATAACTCGAGGTGGTTCTTATTTTAGCGCAATATATATATATATATATATATATATATATATACTAGGTTATCACCCACGAACTTCGCGGGTAGAAAAATTTACTTTATATTAATCGAGTTATGTCATTAAATAAAATAAAAATACATGTTTTCAAACGTAATTTTTTTATAATTGTTTTGAATTGAAAGTTGTAGTCAATGGGTTGCGAGTAAGGTCAGAAACTTCGGGCAAGAACCGGAGGCAGAAACTTGCCTCTCTGAACGACCCATGAAATAAAAAAAAACTTTTATTTTTTATAAGAAAATATACACATGAAGTTGTTCGAACCTGCAAAACAAACTAATTTATACAATATAAATTACCAACTATTTTGTGCATTAGGAGTTGTACTCCTAGCTTAGGGTGAGTTTCAAAAAAAAATTTGGTTTTTCACTTTTAACCCAAGTATTTCATATTTTGTATTCTAACCCCTTTTAATTTTTTTACTTTTAACACAAAGTTTTTCATCTTTTATAATTTAACCCAACACTTTATTATATTCAACTTTGGTCCCTCATACTTTTTATCTTTCGCAAGTTTTTTGTTTTACGTTTCGTTCTAAATTTTGCGAGTTAACACGTCGTAGCGTGCATGTGAGGTTCAACGTTTTTTGCTCTATTTTTTCGAATTTGATAGGCTCGTCGCAACGTGTCCATTTTCCCCCTTTTGACAAGTTCGCCGCAACAAGCGGGTCCTTGATCGACTAAGTTATTATTTTCTACGTTTTACGTTTCTGTTTAATTTCTTCGCATTTAACACACTGTAACGGGTGTGCGTGGATCAACGATTTTAAGTCTGCTTTTCGTTCGGTATAATTTTTTCCATTTTATCTATTTTATTTTTACGAGTTTTTCCGATATTGGGAGTCGATGCCGGTGTGGCATTGGTGCTACTTGGCATGGTTTTACGAACGTTTTTAACTATTAAATTTTTACTAATATTTTGTTTCAGTTTACCCTTATACTTTTACGTGCATATTTTATGTACGGGTAGGTATAAATATGATTTGTTATACATTTCGACGTAAACTTTTTTTATAAACAACACTAGGTCAAATATAATATGTTTTCGTTTAAAGAAACAATTTTTATGTGCATATTT
Organism: Helianthus annuus; assembly: GCF_002127325.2. NCBI lineage: Eukaryota > Viridiplantae > Streptophyta > Magnoliopsida > Asterales > Asteraceae > Helianthus > Helianthus annuus. Next base: position 136,428,516 of record NC_035441.2, read on the forward strand.
TTATGTACGTTTCGGTATAAATTTAAGTTGTTGTATGTTTCGACGTAAACTTTTTTGGGAAATGATTCAGGTCAAATATAATATGTTTATGTGTTTATTTTATGTATGTTTCGTAAAGTTTGTTTCAAACCGAGTGGAGTCAAATTATGGTTTCTTTTTTTCCCTTTTATTCGAAAACTCTAATTAATCCCTTTCGATTACATGTGTCAGATTTTCATTTATACCTGTTACGTTTTTTATGTATGAGTTGGGTCACACATAATACGTTATGATTGTTTGATATGAATTTGATTTACTTTATGTTTGATCCAATCACGATGCTTATACAAGTTACATTGAGTTCAACTGGATACGTTGAAATACGTGGTTGCATATTGTTAATGCATCATATAACGTTTGGACTAACTCATTCAATGTTTACGATGTACCCGCGCCGCAACGCGGGCGGGTCTTAATCCTAGTTTAATTAAATTTAGAAGTTAATTAAAAGTTTAAATTAGAAAATATAAACAACAAAAACTTTATTCATTAAAATATACACATGAAGTTGTTAACCTGAGCTTCACCAACATCTCTGCATCATCGACATCGCAGAGTACATCCAAAATCATTTAACATCCTAAACCTGTAACAACCACCCAGATAAGAGACTTAATCTTCCAAGTACCTCGAATGGTTTGTCGGATCGTTCAAAATCCAGTATGTTTAACGCAACTTCACAGCTCTATGAAACAATCGGCTCTGGATCTTTGGAGAATTCCTCAAATAGAGATATACATTGGTCATCTACAAAAATGGTTTATTAAGGTCAAAAACATCAAGTTTTTCATAAAAGTGTCCCGAGTCAACCCAACACAACCGTTTTGACCCTAAAAACCATGTTTGACTACCTACCCAATATAGTCCATTTTCCACAAAATATTATTAGAAAGTATAGTAGATTTTAGAAGCATGGTTACCTTATATTTTTGGTTTTAAAAATGTGGCAACTCTCTCTCTATCCTCTTTTCTCAGTGTTAAATTATTCTTTTTTTCCTTTTCCTTTCAGTTTTTCGTTCAGAATATAATTCAGATTATAACAACCTCTCATTTTTTATACTTAAATGTGAATCTAATTGTTCAAACTTATTTGTCTACAATCAACAAAATCTCATATAACCAGCAATTTCATGCACAATCAAAGGTGTCACAATCAAACACAAACATAATTCAATCTACACATTTCTCAAAACACAATCTCTAACATCACTAACCTGTAGCAATAATTCAAAACCCTAACTAATGTGTTGTGCACTCACTAATATCTGCTACACATGTCTCACTTATTCATCTTCACAACTTCAAACACATCTTATCTAACACCTTATGCCAATCAACAAAATCTCATATATACATAAACCTTGAATATTACTCAAACACATCTTATTTAATGAATCAAAATAAAAACACATAAACCTTGAATATTACTCAATTTATGACTACTATCCCACAAAACAAAACTTTGTCAACAAATTATACTAATTTATGCAATGGTAAACCATAAAAATAACAAATTAATTTAGATGATTAGCCTTGCAGAAAACCCAAATCGGTAAAGTTTACCAGAATCGTTAAAGAAAAAAACCAGACTCAGATTGGGTTACTCAAGCGGATATTAATCACGAAAAAAATCAGACTCAGATTGCCATTACTTCAAAATTTAAATTTAAAATAATGATTGACTTCAAAATTTAAAATTTAAAATATGAAAATCAAATCACTAATATCCAATTCCGTAAATCAAGCAAACTTATTAGGAAAGTCTAACCTTTCAAATTTAAATACAATTTACAGTTTCGAAATTTAAAATCAAACACATTAATGGCAAACTTTCAAATCTAATAAGTTCTGTTCAAACTTATTTGTCTACAATCAACAAAATCTCATATAACCAGCAATTTCATGCACAATCAAAGGTGTCACAATCAAACACAGACATAATTCAATCTACACATTTCTCATAACACAATCTCTAACATCACTAACCTGTAGCAATAATTCAAAACCCTAACTAATGTGTTGTGCACTCACTAATATCTGCTACACATGTCTCACTTATTCATCTTCACAACTTCAAACACATCTTATCTAATACCTTATGCCAATCAACAAAATCTCATACATCAATCAGCAATACAATGCACAATTAAAGACCTCACAATCAATTTCAAACATCAATCAATATACAAAATTTCTCAAGGCACAAATTTTAATATCACTAACCTAATGCGCTACTACTCAATAATGTGTCGGTGCCATGAAAAAACATCATAACCTTAACTAATGTGTTAACTTACCAAGGCTCAAGGCTGTATATTTTCCCAATGTTGTTTGTCCGACGCATTGTCACAAATCTAACAACCGAGTCAATCAAATTATTAGTTAAAACCCAATAAACAAAGTATACCAATATCCAATCCCGTAAATCAAGCAAACTTATTAGGAAAGACTAACTTTTCAAATTTAAATTCAATTTACAGATTCGAAATTTAAAATCAAACACATAAATGGCAAACTTTCAAATTTAAATTTAACATAATAATTGACTTCGAAATTGAAAATTTAAAATCAAACACAATAATGGTTTATTTCAAAATTTAAATTTAGAATAATGATTAACTTCAAAATTTAAAATTTAAAATCTGAAAATCAAATCACTAATATCTAATCCCGTAAATCAAGCAAACTTATTAGGAAATTCTAACCTTACCAAGCAAAACCAACCGACATGGTACCAATTTACAGCAATAGCAAGCATATCTCTGTCCAACATAGTTGCAGCCAAAAACTCCGGACCATCCAAAATAAACACCTAATGAATCAAAATAAAAGCACATCCCTAAAATTACAAATAATATAGTCAAAGCATCTCATAAAAAAACATCAGGATTTCAAAGCATTCAAAATTTAAAATCAAACACAATAATGGTTTACTTCAAAATTTAAATTTAAAATAATGATTGACTTCAAAATTTAAAATTTAAAATCTGAAAATCAAATCACTAATATCCAATCCCGTAAATCAAGCAAACTTATTAGGAAAGTCTAACCTTTCAAATTTAAATTCAATTTACAGATTCGAAATTTAAAATGAAACACATTAATGGAAAACTTTTAAATTTAAAATTTAAATAGAAACCTTAATTCCGGAAAAATTATCATACTAAAAATAAATCACTAAAATTTAAATTTGAGGTTTCAAAAAAAAAAAAAACATTAACGAAATTTAAAATTGCTCAAAATTTTAAATTTATAATTTGAATTTCGGAAATAGAAATAGAAACCCTAATTCCGGAAAATAATCATACTAAAAATAAATCACTAACGAAATTTAAAATTGCTCAAAATTTTAAATTTAAATTTAAATTCCGGAAATATAAATAGAAACCTTAAAATTTTAAATTTGAGGTTTCAAAAAACGTAACACCATTTATTTATAGAAACAGAAACCTTAATTCCGCAAAATTATCATACTAAAAATAAATCACCAACGAAATTTAAAATTGCTCAAAATTTTAAATTTAAAATTTAAAATAGAAACCTCAAAATTTAAAATTTAAAATTTGAATTCTGAAAATTATATCACTAACATCCAATGCCATAAATTATCATACTAAATATAAATCACCATTTATTTGCTATAAGTTTAAAACAAAATAAAAAAAAGATAAATATCAGTTTACTTAAAATATGATTAGTAATTAGAATACACATAAACGTACCAAAAATATCGGGTCATCTTCATCAATAAGCTTTAAAAATGAAGAACTGTTGTGCAAGGGATGCATATCTGAAAAATATATATGAAGGTTTTCAAAAAAATAAAACTGTAAGTATTTATAGAAAAACAATCAATATTCCTAAATCAACAATCAATAAGCTTTAAAAGATAATTTAATCAATTGAGAAACTTCCAAATCCAAAAATAGAGTTAATTACATAGTTAGTCCCTGTGGTTTGCCCAAAGTAACATACTTAGGTACTAATAGTTTAAAATCACATTTTAGGGTATTAACTTTTCATTTTGTAACGTTTGGAGGTATTAACGTTATTTGTAGGTTTAAAATAACATTCTATTAGTACCTAAGTATGTTATTTTGTGCAAACCACAGGGACTAACTATGTTAATACTCTAGAAGGTAATACCTCCAAACGTTACAAAATGAAAAGTTAATACCCTAGAAGGTGATTTTAAACTATTAGTACCTAAGTATGTTATTTTATCCAAACCACAGGGACTAACTATGTAATTAACTCCCAAAAATAAAAAGAATCGGTTTAAAAAAATAAAAAATATTTATTTTTTAGAAACAAAATCAACATTCCGAAGACAAAAACATTATATCGGATGAAAAAATATCAGACCACTGTAAATCTTCATCAACACAATCAAAAAACATCGGACACAATCAAAACATATCATCATCAACAACAAACTAAAAGACTGTAAATAAAAATATGAGTAACATGAGAACAAAATCAAAACATCAACAAAATATCATTTCATATGATTGGAATCGGATAATGCAAAATCATCATCAACAAACAACGAAAAAAAAAAGAAAAATCAAACAATAAGCATCTGCGGAGAAGGAGATGAAGAACAAATTTTTTATAGATTGTTGATTAAACTTACATATAACAGGTTCGATCAACAAAAAAAAAACATAAAAATCATCAAAAATTCACATTAAACATTTACAATAAATAACAATCTAATATAAATTACATACCTGCAAATTATGTGGAACGATCTACAAACAAATAACAACGAAAATGATTAAGATCTGCCGAATGGGTTTTGAACAAAAAGAAAAAGTTCCTATAAGATCTAATAACGTAAATAAACAGTATAAGATCTAATTACAGATGAAACCGTAGATGAGCTTTAGGGTTTGTAAAATTGAATGTGGATGAAAGATGATTGAATAACAAAATTGAGAGAAGAAACTAACCATATTGTGAAGAACTTTTGACGATTTCTCCGGTCGATTAGGGTTTTGACGGATACGAAAGACCACAAGCAAACCCTAGATATGACAAAACACATCGTAAATCATTATTAAACAGCAAACAAATCGATCTCTTCAAATCTGGAAACATGAAACAAATAGCATTTACATGAAGATGAAGAAAGCATCAAAACATTGTCGTCCTCATGAATCTCATCTGAATATGTAAGATAGTTGATGAAATCGAAAAAAAATCAAAGATGTATTAGATTAACAATACGAAAACACAGAAGGAATGACATAATAACATACCTAAGGACGATGAATCTTTGAAAAACGAAGAAGCAGATTTAGGAAATGGTATGTAGGGTTTGTGAAAAGTGAGGTTATGAGATATGGTGGTCTGGTAAAGATGATATATAGGATCCGTTTTTTAATATTGGGTGACCCGAATCACAGCCGGATCCCGCCACTTTTTTGTTAAAATCGTGAATGATGAACGCATTTGAGAATTCCCTCCTAAACTCAAAAATATAAGTTGCCACATCAGCAAAAATGTCCCAAATCCAATGCCACCTAGCCCAAATCACATCTCATTTATATATATATATATATATATATAGATATATAGGGGAGGTTCATTTGAGAAGAAAAAATAATTGAGAAGAACAAAGGGTAAAATTGTAAAACATTAAATACTTTTTTCCATCTTATTTATTATTATCTTTGACTAATTAATTAGTCATAAAGACTATCATCTTCCACAATAAAAATTTTTGTCTACACACATCAAAATTTAATCAACACATTTCGAAAATTATCCTACACATATTGAAATGTATCCTACACATATCGAAATTTATTTTACACAACTCGTAATTTATTCTACACATCTCATAACTTATCCTACATTCTAAATTATTATTTTTTAAATATATATATATATATATATATATATATATTTGAAAATAAGTTACAAATTTAATGTAGTTAATTAAAGAGGAAGACTACTAATTAATGATCTATTTAAATTTACCAATATACCCTTACAATAAAATTAAATACAAATATTAAATGAATCAAAAGAAAGCATTCTTATTGGTTAAAAATTCTTCTTTCTTCTTCTTACAAAAAATTTCTTCTCATTTGAACTCTCCACTATATGGAGAGTTCAAATGAGAAGAAATTTTTAACCAATAAGAATGCTTTATTTTGATTTATTTAATATTTGTATTTAATTTTATTGTAAGGGTATATTGGTAAATTTAAATAGATCATTAATTAGTAGTCTTCCTCTTTAATTAACTACATTAAATTTGTAACTTATTTTCAAAATATATATATATATATATATTTAAAAAAATAATAATTTAGAATGTAGGATAAGTTATGAGATGTGTAGGATAAATTACGAGTTGTGTAAAATAAATTTCGATATGTGTATGATACATTTCAATATGTGTAGGATAATTTTCGAAATGTGTTGATTAAATTTTGATGTGTGTAGACAAAAATTTTTATTGTGGAAGATGATAGTCTTTATGACTAATTAATTAGTCAAAGATAATAATAAATAAGATGAAAAAAAAATATTTAATGTTTTACAATTTTACTCTTTGTTTTTTTTCTTTTCAATTAATTTTTCTTCTCAAATAAACCTCCCCCTATATATATATATCCTTATTAATAACATTAAATACACATAATGAAGTAAATGGGTCGTATAGTATGTTGGAAAATTACCGTAGTTGCTAATAAGTGTTGCAACAAGACGGCGAGGCTTACATTTAGTTTTTTTCCTAAAAAATAAAGTTGGAAAGTACTTTTTAAATCAAACTTAATTCATTAAAACATCAAATGGTAATTTATTTGTTTATGCTTGTTTAATTTTATTAAGTGAAGTAAATTGAATTTGTCAGATAAAAAGATGGCAGACACATGAGTGCCTTTTTTTCACCCTGGTGTGATTTTGGAATATTATCTGCATAACTCTCATAAAAAGAGATGGGGTAATGAGTACTCATGGTGAGAGGGTCCATTTTAGCTACGAGTGTGGGGGCTAACACCCTTTTATCAACTTTTGAGCGAATAAAAAATAACATATACGATCCGCATTCTATATAAAAAAAAAAAAATTCAAATTGTATTTTAAAATTAATATATTTTAGGATATATGATTTTGAAAACAATTATTTGTTTTATATTAACCATAAGTACTAACATAATAACGGTAAAATAGAAATGTGGTTTGCATGTGACACGTCTGTAAGATTTATACGATGTACAAGAATCAAATAACATGTGCAATAGTGACCCACAACAGATAATTGTTGTGTACAAACTGTGAAATAAGGTTGATCATGAGTCCTAAAAAAAGCATTGAAATATTTGTTACAAAGATGATATATTGATATATATCAGAAATTACAAATATTTTATATGTATGGATCATATAGATTTGTAATAAAAGTCTTCTAAAAACAATATATTACTTTTCAAAACAAAGTACAATTACATATTTGAGAGGGCGGGACCTTTTTATCATTTTGGATGTATACTCCCTTGGTTGTGGCCCATAAGAACAAGATTATTGGTGGTCAAATGAAACAAGAGGGAAAAAAGTAGACAAAAATTCAAAATGAGTTGAATTTGGATAACACATGTCGCAAAATTGAGTCAAACTAATTAATATTTACCTCTTTACAAACAAAGAAAAAAAGAGGTAAATATATTTTTGAAAGAAAACAAAACAAATTTGAACTCAATTTTTATAGTTTTATTAAAAAACAAAAAATAAATTTAAACTTCAAGAATACTACTTACTTTTCGGATAGCTATATGCTATAATATTCTACGTTTATTGCAAATAAGAGCATATACATGCAATTCAATACATTTTTTTAGAGAAGACGTCATGTTATTTTAGAGAGTAGAGAAGTGTTTATTTATTTTGTCACTATTTGTGTTTGTTTTTTAATTAAAAAATAATAATTTTTCTAGTATTTTTTTTTAATATTTACTTTCTCATTATGTATTGTATATTTTTCACACTTCTCATAATTTAACATCAAAATCTAAGTGTTTTTAATTTTTTTTTGAAACGTAAACTTCATTCACAACAAGCCGACCCAAACCGGGCCGACCAAAAACACAACAAACAAATTACATATTTACAAAGGAAACCCATTCTTCCCAACTAACCCCTTTATACTTAGATCTATTAGAGTACCAAAGAAAACTTAAAGCTTTAACTTCGCTCAAAATCCTATCAATCCTAACCGGAATATTCGAAAAGACCAACTTGTTCCTTGCTCGCCAAAGGCTCCAACACACAATGATGATAATTCCGTATATCGCCTCCTTCTTCTTTGCCGAGACTGGAAGAGACGAATGAATACCGAGAAGATCCTTGACCGAAAACGCATAAATGAATGGGATCTTGCACCATACGCTAATGCCGTTCCAAACAGCCGAGGACACCGAACAGGCCGTGAGAATATGCTCACTTGATTCATCTGCAGAAACGGGCAGCTCGGATCATCGATCAGCACGTTCCTTTTCCTCAAAGCAAGCTTTGTCGGAATTTTTTCCATTTCCGCTCTCCATATGTATATATTACATTTGTCTGGCACCCAGCCGCACCATTCCAACACGAAATTGGTACCCAGTTCCCTGTCCGAGCTGAGTAATGTCTTAACAGCCTTAACAGAGAACATGCCATCTTTTTTAGGAGACCAAATCCATTTATCGGCTCTGTCCGAAAGCTAAACCAAGGCCAGAATATCGCAAAGCTGCGTAAAAAACACAGACAACCCCAAAGCAACCAAGTCGTCTTTCCATTTCCACGAAAATTCTACTCCCGAACCGGAACAAATCACTCTATCAGCAACAGAACACTTTTTTCAACCTCTATACGAAACAGCTCTGGAAATTTAATCTTAAGAGGTTCATCGGTGATCCAAGAATCCAACCAAAATGAAATGTTGTTACCTTTCCCAATGACACCTTTTATATAATTCTTAATATGTAAGCCACCCACTTTGACTTTAATAAGGACCTTAACAATATTATTCCACGCACCGTTCAACGATTTTTTATTCGGATAGCCTTCCCACCCAACCCGACTTAAATGAAGCGCAACAATAACTTTTTCCATAGACAATTATTCTCCGTTTTAAAGCGCCATCCACATTTAATTAAGAGAGAAATATTAACATCAGAGAGTTTATTAAGACCCAAACCTCCCACTTATTTAGGACACGAAACCCGGTCCTAATTAACCCAATGCATCTTCTTTACCTCTAGCGAACCTCCCCATAAAAATTTCTTAATCATAGCTTCAAGATCCGAAATTACCTTATTAGGAGCCTTGTATAGCGAGAAATAATAGCACGGAAGGCTTTCCAACACCGACTTTATAATAACGACCCTTCCACCAATCGAGAATAATTGAGATTTCCACCTAGCCAACCGGTTACGAAAAATATCATAAACAGGTTGTCAGTTGATAATCCTATTCATATTCGCCCCAACCGAAAGGCCAAGGTATTTGAAAGGAAAATAATCCGGTTTACATCCCACCGTCTAAAATGAATCTCCCTTTAAGGAAAGCCGATTGGGAGTCCGAGATAACCCCATCCAAAACCATTCTCATCCTATTCGCCATTACTTTAGAAATCACCTTGCATATAACACCGACCAAATTAATAGGTCTGTAATTATTGAGCGAAACCGGGTCCGAGATTTTCGCTATAAGCGCAATAAACGACGCAACACACCCGTCATTAATCACACCGTGATTGTGGAACCAAGCGAAAATTCTAAAGAAATCATCTTTGAAAATTTCCCAAAAATGTTTGATGAATTTAAAGTTGAAGCCATCAGGACCAGGGGCCCGATCCTCTCCACATTCAAAAACCTCATTTCTAATCTCTAACTCGGAAAAAAACTCAATTAACAGATTACCATCATCTTCGGATATCTTTTTAATGTTGATGCACCGCAGAACCGGCCTATACTTGATACTCTCTTTGAATTTATCACGGAAGAACGAAAAAATCTCCTTTTTAATTTTAACCGGTTTAGTACACCATTCTCCATCAATAGAGAGGCCGTGATTGTTGTTTGAGGCTTTCCTGTTATTAACCAAAGCGTGGAAGAACTTAGAATTCTCGTCTCCGTCAACGGCCCACCTTATTCGCGCTCTTTGTTTAGTGTCCGCTCTCTTTCTATCATCGATTTCTTGAATAATTTTCCTATTTTCCGACATAACCCATTCTTCCTCTTCCGATAAATCCCTCAATTCCATTTCTTCTTCCAGCTTTTCCAGCTCCGAAATGGCCAAAGATTCACTTTCTCTTTCCTTAATCAAAAATTCATCTCTCCATTTTTTAAGGAATTCCCTGATACGAGCAAATTTGGATTTAATGAAAGTGTCAGGAGGGTCACAAAACTGCAAACCATCCACAGCCGCCATAACAGTCTCCTCAAAACCTTGCTTCCCAATCCAAGAATTATAAACTCTGAAAGGCCGGGGTCCGAAGTTGAGATCAACCAACTCGAGAATTATAGGGCAATGATCAGAATACCAGTTAGATAATGCTCTAACGCACGCCGAAGGCCACTTGTTGAAAAATTCCGAGCAAACCAGGAAGCGATCTAACTTGCTTAATTTTTTACCATTATCTCTAACACAAGTAAAATTTCTCCCCTGCATCGGGTACTCCAACAACCCGTTATAAAAAATAAAGTTGTTAAAATTTTCAGCACAGACAGTTTTGAAATTAGAGTTCTTCCTTTCTACATTTGATCTAACTGCGTTAAAATCTCCCACAATGATCCACATACCCAACGAAGGGTCAATAATATTAGATAGCTCGCCCCATAGCTGAAGTTTCGACGCCGTGTTTTGAGGGGCATAGACATTTATAAGGTTAATCGAAACACCGCTACCTACCACAGATCCCTTTAACAAAAGGTAGTATCTCTCCTGAACACTGGAATCAATTTTAAAAACCTTGGGGTCCCAGACACAAACTAAACCTCGCGATAACCCTTCCGAAGCCGAACAAACAAAATCAAAGTTATTGTTGCCCCGAAACCTCACAATCGTAGACCTGGGCACAGACGAGACCATAGTTTCTTGAAAAGCAACCAAACTGATTTTATTAGAGATCTGAATATTTTTAACCCAATCTTTCGCCTCCCCTGCGATACCCCTTAAATTCAAAGACATAAAATTCATGGGTTCACCACATTCATTCCTTCTTTCCTGATTGTCTCGTTGACCAGCTCAAAGTGATTACTTAAATCCACCCCAACAACTTTCCCCAAGTTGATCGTGTCCCTAACTTCGTTGTTTAAAGACGAAACGAAAGAATCACTAACCTCTTCATCCTGACGATCCTCCCTGTCTTCCATTCCTGGAATATCAGCTGAGAGATTTTGAGAAATAAAACCAGAGGCAACATGAGGAACCTGGTTAACGACATCCTCGTGCACGGAGTTAGACTTATCCTCATCCAAAGATTTCCTCGAATCTGAGGTCTGAACACCTTCTGCAGCTTGTTTATTAAGATCAAAAGAGAACTCCGAATCTTCCCTAAGTCGTTTCTTGGGCCTAGGGTCCGAGATTGGGCTGACGTTTGCACAATAGGATGTTTTTTTTTATTTCTGGGCCTTGGTTTTCTAGAAGGCAAAGTGGGCCTACCCAAAATGAAATTGTTACATAAAGGGTCCAAACCACTAACCATTCTAGAATGTCGGTGGTCCCCACCAGGTCTATTCGAATCCCCACCAACCTTGGAATTTGGAACATCATCAAAGCCACGAGAGTTTCCAAGGTTGACAGAATTTGAACCGCCGCCAACATTAAATTCCTTCGGCTGTTCAAGGTCTCACGCCGGAGGGAGAGGATCCGGCAGCACCTGACCATGCACACCGGCAGAATCATCCATCTCATTATCCGACCTAACCAAGGAATCTTCTTCATCTTCACTTGAAGACTCGTTCCCCTCTTTACTGATTCTTACCTCCTTATCAGAACCAGGATTCTTCATCTTCCTATCCTCTTCTAACATGCAGTCTGGAACCCAGATCTCTTATTCTCTAAAACCCATACCTTAAACTTCTTATTTCTCCAATTAAGCGTTGCCGAACCACAGATACTAGATCCATGATCCACCAACACTTCAACATAAGAGGAGGACAGGTCCCAATCGTCGATAGACAGTTGGGAACCTTTAACGACCTTCCCGAATAATGCCGCAATGTCATTGAAAACTTTGTTTCTCAGCCAGGTGAAGAGGAACGCCCTGAAACTTCAGCCAAGCCAATCTTTCATAAGCCAAGGTCTGGCCAGACCATATATCAAGGGACACGAACCATTCTTTCCACAGTTTAACGTTAAGGACAAACACAGAAGCATCAATATCGTACTCGAAGGAAATCATCATGTTTAAACCCCCAAGATAATGAAGCTTGAATCCCATAATATCTGCCTTGATTAAGTTGACTTTCATATTAATCAGGCTGTCAAAATCATTCACTCTCCCCACCACCGCTCTACCCTACAAATCGAAAAACGCGCTGGTCTCGCCATGAACATCCACAAACATATCACTACCCAGTTCATGCACTTCCGGATTCGATGGCTTATCTAGGTTCTTCATCAAAGCCGACGAAAACGAGCAGCCATTTCTAACAAATGCCTCCTTCTTATGGTGCTCATATTCCTTATTTTCTTTCCGTGAATCAAACTGAGACTTCGGGGGTGGAGCCCTAGTTTCCTCCACCAAATCATTCTCCTTAGCAAATCTTGCACGATTAATCTTAAGTTTAGAACCCCCCAGGTTGAGGCCCTGCAAGTTCCGTTCCAACTCTTTCCAGTCCTTAATTCCCTTGAAACTAACAAATCCAAACTTTAGGTTATCTTTGGATCTCTTCCTGGCAATAAAGGAACCAGCTATCTCACTAAAATTTCCAAGAAAGGTTGCCAGGTCCCATGGCCTACACCCATCTGGGATGTTTGCCACGTAGAACTTGATAATTCTTGCTGCCATAAACCAAAAGAAGGGGAGAAGAAAACGAATCGACCGTTGCCGTCCACCCCACCGCGAATGGATGAATCCGGCAACCAACTAGGAAGAAAGGTAGATTCAGAGTCACACACAAAGTATGAATCGATAACCTCGCTTACTAGTTAGACTGCTTCAACATCGTCGAGCAAGTAGGGTTCCAGCCGGTCAGAGAGAAAGAAGATACTCGAGACAATCAGAAACATATAAATGCGTAATGAAGTCCTTAGTTTGAGACTTTTAGAAGCAGCAATAAACAACTTTTTTAAATTAATTTATATTTATTTAAAATCGAGTTGTGCATTTACATACTTTATACCATGACAAAACTTGTTCATGAAGTCTTCAAATATGGTATTAAACTTGTGAAACAAGAAACCGATGTTTGAATGTGGCTTTGTGCCAGGTGGCGTTTAACTTAGAAAAAAATAAGAACCTCGCTATCCAAATTTTAAAATATATAAAAAAGTCGTATTATTGACACACCTTGGAAAATTAAATCGACATCTTCAATACGCATTGTATAGTCATATAGGCCTATACGATACGTATTAAGTGAAATTTAAATTCCAAGAGGTAAGTATTTATTAACTTTTTTCTATTCGGCGTTAAACTTACCATTACCTTTTACCGTTGTTTTTTTTAGTTTGTTGTGCTCCGCCAACCGTTGTTACCAAATTTGAACGAGGTAAAAATATATTTACTTATTATTATTAAGCCTTTTAGATGTGTCGTTATGATTTAAACGTTGTTTTTTTTTATGTTTATCGTGCCTAGTTATGATCATGGTTATGGGTCTCCGTATTATGAAGCCAGTTACGGTGTCTCGTACGGACAGGAAGAATATGGTAATAACTTTTTCGTTAGTGGTGCCTCGGCGTACAACAAGATGTTGGTGAGCTTTCTTACGCGCAAGAGTCATTGGGTGACGAGTAACCCACTTACACGAGTATGATACTTTGGTCAAAGTCAGAGTACATGAGTATGAAGTCGACAATGATTTGTTTGAGCTCGGGCTTGCAGCTGATAGTGAACATGAATCTGAACAAGAAAAGTCGTGTGTTGACCTCGAGTCAATGTTCGTTCAGCAACAAGCTTGATTTGTCGTATTGTTTGCTCATATCAAACTATATCACGAAACTTGTTACGAATGCATCCTAGATCAGTGGTCTTCTTCACTTGAATATTGCAGGGAACCTGCTCATGCAAACCAATCATCATTAATCATTGTTCCGATCGCTTAATTTGCTCCTTAATTTATTGTTGTTTTATACATAATACGATAAAAAATAATAAAGATGTGAACACCAATAACAAACCCAAAACACCAAAAACCAAACACAACACACCAATAGATTAGGCCTATACGATCCGTATTGAATTGTCAAAGTGTGCCAATAGATTGGCCGGTGTGCCAATAGAAAATCCCTACATAAAATCATGATTTCAATTCTTATGTAAAATAAAGCGTTAAATGTCATTTTAATCCCTGTGGTTTGGGTCATTTTGTCAGTTTAGTCCAAAGATTTGATTTTTCGCATGTGTGTCCAAGAAGGTTTCACGGTTGCCATTTTAGTTCACTGGGTTAACTTCATCCATTTTTTCTGTTAACGAGAAGGACAATTCGGTCATTTTATATGGCCAAATTGTCCTTCTAGTTAACAGAATTATATATAAAATGACTAAATTGCCCTTCTTGTTAACTAGAAAAAATGAACGAAGTTAACCCAGTGGGCTAAAATGACAACAATGAAAACCTTTTTAAACTCACATACAAAAAATGAAACATTTAGACTAAACTCTAAAAATAACACAAACCATATATACTAAAATAGCATTTCACTAAAATAAAGGCACGATACAATAGTGGAAAATAACTATTATTCATTCAAACAGTCCAAAAGAGATTTAATTACGGAAAGTCAAAATTAAATGCACACAGTCTATTCAAACTTGTGGGGGCCAATCTGATTAAGTGTCGCACTCGCACTTATTGAAGCCCTCGAATCAAAATACGAGAAAGTATCACTTATCGTTTATATTTAACTTCCAATGGTGGTTTGGGTGAGTTTTCTTCTCCATATCTCAAGTTTGAGTCTGGGTGATAGTATTTTTTTGTTGAATGGTTTATATTGAGGATCTATTATGCGAGAAGGCTCTTCAGAACGGACTCGTTTAAGACAACGTATGCTAGACCTCCCGACATTCGCGAATGATTCACACCTTTCAAATAAAAAAAACTAAATTTTCTAAAATAGTTATGGTCTTTTTTTACAAATAATTTGTCAGTAATTTTTTTCAATAACATAAACATGGTATGAATTTATATTTAAAGCCATTACAGATTGAAAAGGTAGTATTTCTTGTTAGCGGAATAGTTCACTGGAAGAAGATAAGGGTTCAATACTTGTTATGAGGTAGATTAGGTATAATTTGATGCAATTTAAGGGTAGGATTATTGTAACATTCATCGTTAAAAATCCATAAATTATTTGATATGTAATGAAAATGACAATAATGATTGATAATACAACTACTAAATTAAAAAAAATCTAGGTTTTTTATGGTGAAAATAAGAAGCCTTTTATTTGTATGGTTGTAAACCTTATACAAATATTCAATCTGACACTTCTCTTAGACCATCTTCAACGGATATGTGTCGGAAAGAAGAAAATAAATAATATAGGGGGCTAATATGTAACTTGGTGTTCTATATAAGCACCATTTCTTTGTAACCCTAGATGATGAACTATAATACAACTTCAATACAATTCAATACTATTCCGAACCCAAATCGGCTCAGTCTCTATACCAAACAACATGGTATCAGAGCAGGTTTCCGATTCGTAAAACCCCTATCGATCTTCGCTTGGAAATCAAAATCAATTTTTACTTATCCTAGCCTATTCACACTCAAACCTGAAAAACCGAAATCAATCCTCAATCTGTCGTGTTTAATCGCAAAACCGCAAAACCAAACCAAAATCAGTTTGTTCGATTGTAGTGTTCAACCGCAAATCAGTTCAATTGATACATCACTTCCGGCGAACTAGCAAAACCATTGGTCCAATCATTGTTCAATCACACCTGTTTGTTCCAATTAATTGTTGAGCAAAATCATTGGTCCAATCATTGGTCCAATCAAATTTTTGTTTGACCGTTTTTTGAAATTGGTCCAATCAATTGATATACCTTCCTTTTTCAACCTGTACCTACCTTTTTTTTTCCAACTTCCTTTTTTATAATTACGCTGCCGACAACCAATCCCGACCAATTTCGCTGCTCTTATTTCGCTTTTTTTATTTCGCTATTTGATAATTTCGTTATTCGCAAAGGATCAATTCGCTTTCGTTGTCGGTAGCGAATTTGCGGGCTTTCAAATCTTGAACGCGAGTTCAAGTAACCGGTGTATTTAATAAATTCGCCGGTAAAATACCTTCGCTACCTAGCGACGATATTCCAAACGAAAATCTTGAACGCGAGTTCAAGTATCCAGCGAAATTAATAAATTCGCTGGCTTGGTTGGTTACTTAATAATCGTGCCGGGACAACGTTAAAAAAATGGAAATCAGTCATAGTAAGAACAGTGCTTGGATTTTCGATTCTGGTGCCACTGACACCATGACGTTTGAACCATTAGACATACGGTCAATGACCCAACCTCAAAAATCTCAAATACATACAGCAAACAACGGAACGATGCAAGTGAAAGGAGGAGGAGTAATTGAAATTTCACCAACTATGAAATTGTCAAATTGCCTCTATGTTCCGTCCTTATCACACAAATTACTGTCAATCAGTCATATTACCAAAGAATTAAATTGCACGGTACTAATGCACCCTACTTTCTGTCTCCTACAGGATATCAGGACGGGTGTGATTATTGGACGTGGTACTGAGCGCCAAGGATTGTACTATGTGGATGAAGTGGCTCACCAGGGTACTGTGATGTTGGCTCATGGAACTGATAACCGGGACGCCTGGCTATGGCATCGACGTTTGGGACATCCATCCCATGGTTATTTGCACCTTTTGTTTCCAAAACTCTTCCCGTCAAATGGGAAAATAGATTGTGAAACCTGTCTTCGCGCCAAAAGCCATCGACACCCGTTCAAACCTAGCAATACGAAAGTTGCTTCACCTTTCTCATTAATCCATTCTGATGTGTGGGGTCCTGCTCCTGTGATAGGGGGCAGGGTCTTCGGTACTTTATATTATTCGTGGATGATTGCACTCGCATGACATGGGTATATTTTTTAAAAAATAAAGCCGAAGTTTACAAAAAATTTGTCATGTTTTATGCTATGATTCAAACTCAATTTCAAACTCAAATCCAAATCCTTCGATCCGACAATGGGGGGGGGGGAATTTGTCAATACATCTATGAAACAATTCTTTACAACCAAAGGATTAATTCATCAAACCACTTGTGCCCATACCCCAGAACAAAATGGTGTTTCCGAACGGAAAAACCGTATTATCCTTGAAATGACTCGAGCCCTTTTGATCGAATCTCAAGTCCCTAAATATTTCTGGCCGGAGGCAGTTGCAACCTCCGTGTATCTGCTGAATCGGCTTCCCACAAAAGCTCTTAAATTCAAGACTCCCCTAGATTGTCTGTCTAAATCTGCCAATATTCCCCATCCTCTTACACTTGAACCTCGAATCTTTGGGTGTACCGCTTTTGTCCATATACCCAAAACCAACCGAAACAAACTTGGCCCATGTGCTAAGAAATGTGTATTTGTCGGCTATGGGATCGATCAAATCGGTTACCGGTGTTATAATCCAACAACTCGTCAAATGTTCACCATAATGAATGTTGACTTTCTTGAAACAAAATACTTTTATAACACCCAACTCAGCGGTCAGGGGGGAGAATGAATGTATAGACCCTCTGAGTTGGCCAACCCAACTTCCCTTGTATGAAGAAGTAACAACAGAACTTCCTCACAGTACTGCGAGTCCTTCAAACTCAGACACACAATATGCGGAGCACAGTACCACTGAAGAAAGTCCATCCAATGTGATATCTGAGGTAAGAAATACTGAGAACCCTGAATGTTCTACGTCTTTTAACTATGGGACAATAGGGGAACATATAGAACCGACAACTACAGAACATGTTGATCCAGTTGTTGAACAAGTTGATCCAGTTGTTGAACAGGTTGATCCAGTGGTTGAACATGTTGAACCAGGTTCAGTAGAGACAACCGGAAGATACTCTCTTCCACCTAGAGCCAATAGAGGAGTTCCTCCAAAACGGTACTCCCCAGAGAGGGAAACCAGAAATTCAAGATATCCTGTAGCTAATATGGTCAACGGGAACTTATCTAACAGCGCAAAAGCATTTGTTGCTTCACTTTACACTGAACAGATACCTAATTCCGTAAAGGAAGCTCAAGGTAAGAAGAACTGGGAAGAAGCAATGGAAGTGGAGATGCATGCTCTTATGAAAAACAATACATGGGAGAAGTGCATTCTTCCTAAAGGAAAGAAAACTGTTGGATGCCGGTGGGTGTATTCGATTAAATATAAACCAGATGGTTCCATTGGAAGATACAAAGCCCGGCTTGTAGCCAAAGGGTACACTCAGACGTATGGGATCGATTACTCTGAGACATTTTCTCCGGTTGCAAAAATGGATACCATCAGAGTCCTCTTTTCCGTTGCAGCTAATAAGGATTGGCCCCTTCATCAATTTGATGTTACAAATGCATTTCTTCATGGAGACCTAACAGAAGAAGTTTACATGGAAGCACCTCCAGGTTTTTCAGGGGGTTTTAAAGATGGGGAAGTTTGTAGGTTGAAGAAATCTCTATACGGGCTAAAACAGTCTCCTCGGGCATGGTTTGGAAAGTTCACCTTGGCCATGAAAGAATACAGGTACCGCCAAAGTAACGCTGATCATACCTTATTCCTCAAAAGGAGGAACGGCCTCGTAACTTGCTTGATCATATATGTGGACGACATGATTATCACCGGAGATGATGTAGAAGAAATAACACAACTGAAAAGGAATTTGTTTTCAAAGTTTGAAATGAAAGACCTTGGGAATCTCAAGTACTTCCTTGGAATTGAAGTTCTCAGATCTAAACGGTGGATTTTCATCTGCCAAAAGAAGTATGTTCTTGATCTCCTGGCAGAAACTGGGTTGATTGATTGTAAACCAGCTGATACGCCAATGGTGGTGAACCACAATTTTCACATGGAACTCGATGGAAAGCTCGCAGACAAAGAAAGATACCAAAGGCTAGTGGGCAAGTTAATTTATCTTTCCCATACTCACCCTGATATAGCTTACGCTGTTGGAGTGGTAAGTCAGTTTATGCACCAACCACAAGTTGCCCACATGGAAGCTGCTCAGAGAATTCTAAGGTATCTCAAGGGAACCGCAGGCCATGGTGTGTTGTTCAAAACAAATGGGCATTTAACTGTTGAGCTCTACACTGACGCAGACTGGGCAGGAGATAAGGGAAACCGAAGGTCTACATCAGGGTACTTCTCCTTGGTTGGCGGAAATCTAGTTACATGGAGAAGTAAGAAACAGAAGGTGGTTGCTCTGTCAAGTGCAGAAGCAGAGTTCAGAGGTATAGCTCGAGGGTTAAGCGAAGTTCTTTGGATCAGGAAACTGCTAGAAGACATTGGTTTTTCACAAAAGGCTCCTAGTAAAGTTATGTGTGACAATACCGCTGCAATACAAATCTCAGAAAACCCAGTTCAACATGATCGAACAAAACACGTGGAGGTAGATCGACATTTCATCAAAGAAAAGTTGGAAGGAGGAATCATAGAGCTCCCGTATGTAGCATCAAAAGATCAACTTGCAGATATCCTCACAAAGGCAGTCAACAGAAACGCGTTTAATAGCTGTTTGAGCAAGTTGAGCATTGGTAACCCCACTACTCAACTTGAGGGGGAGTGTCGGAAAGAAGAAAATAAATAGTATAGGGGGCTAATATGTAACTTGGTGTTCTATATAAGCACCATTTCTTTGTAACCCTAGATGATGAACTATAATACAACTTCAATACAATTCAATACTATTCCAAACCCAAATCGGCTCAGTCTCTATACCAAACAACAATATGTTCCTGGAAATATCACATAACATTTGTCTCACTTAGGTGTTGTTTGTTTTTTCAGAGGTAAAATGTCTGCAGTCTACGGACCACATCTGCAGACATCTTCTGCAGAAGAGGTGGACCAAACCTCTTCAGTCTGCAAGAAAAAAGACTGTTTGTTTTTTAACTACACAGAAGTTTAAAATCCATTTATGCAAATTCGATAAAATTTATCTGCTGATCCTATCAAGAAAAACAACCTTTTTCCCAATAATAAACTTAAAATAATTAATTCATTGCATTTGTAGGTAATGGAATATAATTCATTGCTTCCATATCACTTTCTGAAGAAATGGATCTTAATAAAGTATGTGCAGCCTCAAAACTTGCATTTCTATTTGAAAATCTCAAAAACGTCACCCATGAAATCCCAAATCGAGCATAAAAAGATTGGTTGAATCCCAACAATAACATAAACTTAAACCCCCAAATATAAACAATTTTCACAAACCTAAACCTAAAAAAATGAATTACCTGTTGTGTTTGGGATGGAGGCGGCGGCGCTAGGAGGAGCAGGGGGAGACGCGACTGTGACAACTCGAGTTTCTAAGATTCCATCTTCGCACTATTACACGTTAATTGTTTAAATTGTTTGTTGACACGACTTGTTTGTTTCGAGACTGCATACGTTTGTAACATGTTAAATCATATTGTCATTGTTATGTTATATAGGGTGGTGTAAGTGTTATTAGTGATGTGTTTGTTATGTGTGAATAATTATTAAAATGGAACCTCTAGTCGAAATCACCCATGCTCCCCTATCCGAAAACACCCATGTCCGAAAACACAAGGTGTTTACGTCCATCATGAGGCCAACGAAACCGATGGGCCTTGGCCCAGTAGTGATTGGTTAAAATGTTGTTGTTAACCTGTACGCGAAAAACATCAGTTAGAAAACCCTAATCACCCTTATACTCTCTCTCGTTCACCTTTGTAAACCAACGGCAGGTTGAATACCCGAGTCCCATACATCGGTCGAAGTAGTGTCTTTTCCGTAGGACGTGATTAATTACTTGTGAGTGCATAACCTAGCATACCGAGCAAACCAAGGTGAGTTCACACTCCTACTAAGGCATGGGATTCCCGGGTCGTGGGAACGGGTTAAAGGTTATCATTGATTATGAACGTACATATGCTTTTCCTAGACTATCACCTATCATGGTCCTCGGATGTCAGGACGGTTCCGTAGGTTGGGATAACACCTACGTGGTCACATGCCAATTACTATCCTTGGTACAAAGGATACGCACGTAAAACCTACGTGTATGCATTACTTACTTCTATTCCGTAGGTTGGGATAACACCTACGTGGTCACATGCCAATTACTATCCTCGTTACAAAGGATACGCACGTAAAACCTACGTGTACGCATTACTTACTTCTATCCTCGGTTGTGAAGGATACTTATACTGATCACTATCCTCGGATGTGCAGGATACCTATACTGATCACTATCCTCGGTTGTGAAGGATACTTATAGATACGATTTGTCTAGTGGTTATACAACATGGGAAGCCCCCACCAATAGAACGTACTAACGGCCCAGTAGAGCCACCTGTTACAAACGAACTTACTATTACGCATTTACTTTCTGTGAACTCGCTCAACTAGTTTGTTGATCATTCTGTTACATGCCTTGCAGATCGTTAGGTACTTGGAGCTTGCACTGGAGAAGCGGGTCGTTGTGGGCAAGGATCGTGGTTTCTACGTTGAAACTATTATGACATTTAAAACTATTAACTATTGTTGGTTTATTTACTATGCTTCCGCTACACTTTAAAACTATGGTTATGTTTTGAACACCTATCGTATTGAATGGATGGTTTACATTTATTTTACTTAATATTAATTACATGTTCAATATGATTGGTGGCTTGATCCTGGTCAGTCACGCTCCCAAGCGGTGATACTCCGCGTGTGGATTTTGGGGGTGTGACAGATTGGTATCAGAGCCATTGGTTATAGAGAACTTGGTTTTAATATGGAAAAACGTTTTTATTAAAACCAGACTATAACCAGAACAGTGCTCTCAACGATCCACAACGACGCTTCGCTCCACGTGCAAGACTCAACTTCCTAGGTAATAAGGTTTATGTTTATTGCCTACATGCTAGAATTTGCGTAGAACTTTGCTCGTAGTATGCTTACATTACTTTGCTCACTACTTGTTATTGCTTGAGAATACTTACGTGCTTACACTCTTCTGTCATCGCACTATTTGTGAACCATTCTTACTTATGCTACCTTTACTGTTCGATCATGTCTGGACGTGTTGACATGACTCAAGCCCAGTTGACGGCTCTCATTAACGAACAAGTTGCTGCGGCACTTGCAGCCGCACAAGCAGGAGGTATAACCTGCTATTCCAGACCTATTCTAGGATGTTAGATCCTACTCTCGTGACCCAACTCTCGCGCTTAACCTTGACCTATCTTTCTCGCGCAACGGGTCAGAACGCATAGCAACATGCCTGCACATTCAAGAACTTCATGGACTGTCGTCCAAACACATTCAGTGGCCCAGAAGGAGCAGTTGGACTACTCCATTGGTTTGGGAAGCTCGAGTCGGTATTCGAGATGTGTGAATGCCCTGAGGCTCGCAGGGTCAAGTACGCCACTGGTACTTTGGAAGAAATCGCGCTAATCTGGTGGAACGCGCAAGTACGGATACTAGGGTTGGCAACTGCTAACGCCACCCCATGAAACGAATTCAAAGAACGCATTGAAAGGGAACACTACACGCGTGATGACATCCACAAGTTGGAAGTGGAGCCTTACCATTTGAAAATGACGGGGTCAGAAATTGAAGCTCATACGAAATGATAGAACGAACTGGCCATCTTGTGTTCAACCATGGTGGACCCTCCAAGCAAGAGTATCGAATTGTACCTCAAGGGTCTAGCCTCAACAATATCCAAGACATTCAGCGTCTTGCTTATCGCCTCACGGATCAGGCAGTGGAACAGAACATGTTGCCTAGTTGTATCAGCGCTATTACTACCGCTACCACTTCTGCTACTCCTGCTACTCCTAGTGACAACAAGCGGAAATTGGATGGGTATTCCAGCAAGGGTTCAGCTACCGTTCGGTCTCAAGCACAACAGCAGCACAAGAATAGTGATCGCCAGAGCACAGCAGAAGCTAAGGATTCAGGAGCCCACGGCTTGCAAAACGGGATCGCCAGCAGCAACAGCAAGCAGAAATCCTATGCAAAGAAAAGATTGTTCGCATTCCTCGTTCTGGTCAAGAACCTCACGAAGTTCAAGGCGACAAGAGTGGTGCCTTGGTTGGCATCCCCTCTTTCTTGAAGGTTCAGAAATGTTTACGAAAGGGACTTACTGCCATTCTGGCACTTGTCACTGACGCATCAGCAAAGGTAAAGAAGCTGGAGGATATACCAGTTGTGCGTGATTTTTCCTCAAGTGTTTCCTGAAGATTTACCTGGTTTACCTCCTCATCGTCAAGTCGAGTTTCAGATTGAGTTAGCTCCTGGAGCAGCACCAATAGCCCGCGCACCGTATCGTTTAGCTCCAACCGAACTGGAAGAACTGTCGAAGCAGCTACAAGAGCTCTTGGAAAAGGGCTTTATTCGTCCAAGCTCTTCGCCTTGGGGAGCTCCAGTGTTATTTGTGAAGAAGAAAGACGGTACGTTCAGGATGTGCATCGACTACCGTGAACTCAACAAGGTGACGGTGAAGAACCGTTATCCTCTTCCACGCATAGATGACCTATTCGACCCGTTGCAAGGGTCGTGTTACTATTCCAAGATTGATTTAAGGTCAGGGTATCATCAGCTGAGAGTCCGGGATGAGGACGTCTCCAAAACCGCTTTCAGAACTCGCTACGGTCATTACGAGTTTCTGGTCATGCCATTCGGACTTACGAACGCGCCTGCAGTCTTCATGGATCTTATGAACAGGGTGTGCAAACCTTATCTTGATAAGTTCGTCATTGTTTTCATCGACGACATTTTGATTTACTCCAAGAGTCAGGAGGAGCACGAGCAGCACTTACGTCTTATCTTGGAACTTCTTCGAAAGGAGCAACTGTACGCAAAGTTTTCAAAATGCGACTTCTGGCTTCGTGAAGTCCACTTCTTAGGCCATGTGGTGAACAAGGATGGGATTCATGTCGATCCATCCAAGGTTGATTCGATCAGAAACTGGCCAGCACCACGTACACCGACAGAAATACGCCAATTCTTGGGTTTGGCGGGTTACTACAGGCGATTTATTAAAGACTTCTCAAAGATCGCGCAACCACTTACTATGCTAACACAGAAAGGTGTCGTTTACAGATGGGGTAATACGCAAGAGACCGCTTTTCAGTACTTAAAGGATAGGCTTTGCAGCGCACCTATTCTCTCATTGCCAGAGGGCACGGATGACTTCGTGGTTTATTGTGACGCATCGATACAGGGGCTTGGTTGTGTATTGATGCAGCGGGATAAAGTTATTGCCTACGCCTCTCGGCAACTCAAGGTTCATGAACGGAACTACACGACGCACGATTTAGAGCTGGGAGCTGTTGTTTTCGCGCTTAAGATATGGCGACACTACCTGTACGGTACCAAGTGCACGATTTACACCGATCACAGGAGTCTCGAGCATATACTTAAGCAAAAGGATTTGAATATGCGTCAACGAAGATGGGTTGAACTTCTAAACGACTATGAATGCGCCATCAAGTATCATCCAGGCAAGGCCAATGTTGTGGCTGATGCCCTCAGTCGGAAAGACACTCTACCTAAGCGCGTGCGAGCGCTACAGCTTACTATTCAGTCCAGTCTTCTTGCACAGATACGAGCTGCTCAGTTGGAAGCACTGAAACCCGAAAACGTCAAAGCTGAAGCCTTACGCGGCTCAAGGCAACGCATGGAACAAAAGGAAGACGGCGCCTACTATGTAACGGGGCGTATTTGGGTCCCACTTTATGGCGGTTTACGCGAACTTGTAATGGATGAAGCTCACAAGTCTCGCTATTCGGTACATCCAGGGTCGGATAAAATGTACCACGACATCAGCACTACTTATTGGTGGCCTTGTATGAAGGCCCACATCGCTACGTACGTTGGAAAATGCTTAACCTGTGCGAGAGTCAAGGTTGAATATCAGAAACCAGCTGGTCTACTTCAGCAGCCTAAGATACCGCAATGGAAATGGGAAGAAATTTCCATGGATTTTGTTACAGGTTTACCTAGATCTCAGCGTGGGAATGATACAATATGGGTCATAGTTGACCGACTCACCAAGTCTGCACACTTCCTGCCGATTAAGGAAACGGACAAGTTCTCCACTCTCGCAGACGTCTATCTTAAAGAAGTTGTCTCGAGGCACGGAGTGCCCACCTCTATTATTTCGGATCGCGATGCACGATTCACGACAGAGCTATGGCAAGCAATGCATAAATCTTTCGGCTCACGTTTAGACATGAGCACAGCATATCATCCTCAGACGGATGGACAGTCTGAGCGAACGATTCAAACACTTGAAGACATGCTTAGGGCATGCGTTATCGATTTCGGCAACGGCTGGGAAAAGCACCTCCCTTTAGTGGAGTTTTCATACAATAACAGTTACCATACCAGCATTCAAGCCGCTCCATTCGAGGCATTGTGCGGACGTAAATGCCGGTCACCTCTCTGTTGGGCAGAGGTGGGGGATAGTCAGATTACGGGTCCAGATATTGTAGTGGACGCCACAGAAAAGATTTCATAGATACGACAACGTATGGCGGCAGCACGCGACCGTCAGAAAGCCTACGCGGATAAGCGTAAGAGACCATTGGTCGGGGACCGGGTTTTATTAAAAGTCTCACCCTGGAAGGGTGTGGTTCGTTTTGGCAAACGAGGCAAACTCAATCCACGGTATGTCGGACCATTCGAAATCATTGAGAAAATTGGCAAAGTAGCCTACAGATTAAACCTACCAGCTGAACTCGGTGCAGTTCACAATGTATTTCACGTGTCGAATCTGAAGAGATGCCTATCAGATGAGACCCTTATAGTTCCTTTTAAGGAACTCACTATCGACGAGCGGTTGCAGTTCGTCGAGGAACCAGTTGAAATCACGGACCGAGATGTTAAGGTCCTCAAACACAAGAGAATCCCTCTTGTTCGAGTTCGTTGGAACTCCCGACGTGGTCCAGAGTACACCTGGGAACGCGAAGACCAGATGAGAGAAAAGTACCCCAGTTATTCGAAACCAATGCAACCACTACTGAGGCTGAAGCTACTACTACTGAATTTCGGGACGAAATTCCAAACCAACGGGGGGATGATGTGACACCCCAGGAAAACCAGTGAACAATGCAGCTTACCTAGCCTCCTCAGTGAGTGCGTACCAAATTTCGGGACGAAATTTCTTTTAAGTTGGGGATAATGTGACAACTCGAGTTTCTAAGATTCCATCTTCGCACTATTACACGTTAATTGTTTAAATTGTTTGTTGACACGACTTGTTTGTTTCGAGACTGCATACGTTTGTAACATGTTAAATCATATTGTCATTGTTATGTTATATAGGGTGGTGTAAGTGTTATTAGTGATGTGTTTGTTATGTGTGAATAATTATTAAAATGGAACCTCTAGTCGAAATCACCCATGCTCCCCTATCCGAAAACACCCATGTCCGAAAACACAAGGTGTTTACGTCCATCATGAGGCCAACGAAACCGATGGGCCTTGGCCCAGTAGTGATTGGTTAAAATGTTGTTGTTAACCTGTACGCGAAAAACATCAGTTAGAAAACCCTAATCACCCTTATACTCTCTCTCGTTCACCTTTGTAAACCGACGGCAGGTTGAATACCCGAGTCCCATACATCGGTCGAAGTAGTGTCTTTTCCGTAGGACGTGATTAATTACTTGTGAGTGCATAACCTAGCATACCGAGCAAACCAAGGTGAGTTCACACTCCTACTAAGGCATGGGATTCCCGGGTCGTGGGAACGGGTTAAAGGTTATCATTGATTATGAACGTACATATGCTTTTCCTAGACTATCACCTATCATGGTCCTCGGATGTCAGGACGGTTCCGTAGGTTGGGATAACACCTACGTGGTCACATGCCAATTACTATCCTTGGTACAAAGGATACGCACGTAAAACCTACGTGTACGCATTACTTACTTCTATTCCGTAGGTTGGGATAACACCTACGTGGTCACATGCCAATTACTATCCTCGTTACAAAGGATACGCACGTAAAACCTACGTGTACGCATTACTTACTTCTATCCTCGGTTGTGAAGGATACTTATACTGATCACTATCCTCGGATGTGCAGGATACCTATACTGATCACTATCCTCGGTTGTGAAGGATACTTATAGATACGATTAGTCTAGTGGTTATACAACATGGGAAGCCCCCACCAATAGAACGTACTAACGGCCCAGTAGAGCCACCTGTTACAAACGAACTTACTATTACGCATTTACTTTCTGTGAACTCGCTCAACTAGTTTGTTGATCATTCTGTTACATGCCTTGCAGATCGTTAGGTACTTGGAGCTTGCACTGGAGAAGCGGGTCGTTGTGGGCAAGGATCGTGGTTTCTACGTTGAAACTATTATGACATTTAAAACTATTAACTATTGTTGGTTTATTTACTATGCTTCCGCTACACTTTAAAACTATGGTTATGTTTTGAACACCTATCGTATTGAATGGATGGTTTACATTTATTTTACTTAATATTAATTACATGTTCAATATGATTGGTGGCTTGATCCTGGTCAGTCACGCTCCCAAGCGGTGATACTCCGCGTGTGGATTTTGGGGGTGTGACAGCGACTGCGGTGGGAGGAGAGATGGGGGATTCGCGACGGCAGTGGGAAGAGCAGGAGGTCGTCGCGGCGGCTGTGGGAGGAGGGGAGTGGCCACCGACGCTCTGGGTTGAGAGTAGAGGTGAGAGACGACGTCAGTGGGAGGAAGAAGGGTGGTAGCGGCGACGGAAGAGGAGGTGTGGAGGAGGAACATGCTAGGGATTTTTGAAAAAGCAGAGGATAAGAAGAGAAGAGGATGAGAAGAGCCTTGAAGATGTGAGTTCAAGTCTGCACGGGGAAGAGGTCTAGAAGACCTTTTTTAATGAAAGGACTTTCAAAAAACAAACAGTCTGCAAACTCCTACGTCTGCGCGTGGTCTGCGTGAAGCAGACATAAGAGGTCCAAAAGTACTTCTCAACAAAAACAAACACCACCTTAGAGATGAGCATGGTATTGGTATCGGTATCGAAAGTACATATACCAAAATTTGCTAAAACTGGGTACCGGTATCGAAATATTCGGTACGGTACAGTACCGGTATTTGAAGGTAAAATTCGGTATTTTACCGGTACCGATACCAAAAATGCCAAAAAGTGGGTACCGGTACCGAAAAAATTCAGTACGGAAAATTCGATACCGGTATCTAGCACCAAATGCTCATCCCTAGCCTCACCAGATTGATTCTCTCTTTTACTCTATTTTCAACATCAAAAAATAACACCCTCTCTCCTTAACCCCTCGCATTTTCCCTTTCATCCGTTCATTACCAAAACCATAACCCCACAATCTCCCTCCACCTCGCCCCCCCCCCCCCTCTCTCCACAAAAAAACATCCGAAACCAACAACATTGGGGAAGCTCTTAGGCCATGCGTTATATATTTCCTTCAACCTTGACTAGCACCTTAATGACATATCACCATCTCCCCATTCTTCTTCTCAATATCTCAACCTATGTTATACTATCCCCGCCTCTTTATATATATATATATATATATATATATATATATATATATATATAGGATCAAGATCAAGGGAAAAGTACTCTGAGTTGTGAGAACTTAGAAAACTCGGACTTTCCATGCGAGTTTTGTCCCCAATTTTTCACACCCCTAAATTAAAATGTTTAGAAAGACTGCCATAAAAAATAAAAAAAAATCGAAATGGTGTTTTTCGGCCACTTACAACAGCTGTGAAAATGTGATGACAAAAGCATGACATCACTTTTTACAGCATTTACGGCTGTCGTAAATGAAAATAAAAAACTAGTTTTTTTTTGAAAAGTTGATTTTTAAGGATTTTTTGGTAAAAAAAATTTTGAAAAAACTTTTCGTAAGGTCAAGTTCTTTAAATTCTCACAACTCGTATAAATTTTTATTTTACCCTAACCCTATATATATATATATTAAAAGGAATAATATCAAATACAAACACTTATGTTTATAAGAACGGTAAGAACCAACATATAATTGACAAGTGTCCCTTAATAAAAAATTAGTTTAGTGGTAATTTAGAAATTTTGACCCTATTTATTTATAACTAATTTAAAATAATTATCAAAATATCACTAAATCCATGCAAGTTTACTTCAACATATCCATGATCTGGTAACTCTCCATGATTGAACCAACCTACAGGAACCACCACAAAAAAAAAAAAAAAAACCAGCACTACACTATATAATTAGCATAACATCTCAATCGTTCTCCATTATCAGCACATCGTCCTCAATCGTTCTCCATTATCAACATAAACGACATTAGCACAACATCCTCAATCGTTATTCCTTATCAGAACATCAGATGTGTGACAACCGTCACTTTTCCGTACATTCCGTACACTAATTGAACAGTAATTTGTGCTTAAATAATTGTGCATGATCTAGTTTACAAGACAAATGAATTTTTGATTACTGTTATATACATACAATGGCATTTCACATTACAAGACTTTATTCGTTGCTACATGCAACACGAGATAGTTCAAATGTTACACAGAACAGAATTGGCACCATTACCAGACAAACAAAAAAATGCTGACGACGTTCAGTACATAGACAGACAATATTTTGAGGCCCTGTATGAGCTAGAGATGACGTATTACACTAGTATAGTGTGTAGGGAAGTAAGGACCACAAAACTGCATGCTTAAGTGATAGACAAAGTGCCGGAAAGTGCCTAAAACACACTAAAAGTGCAGAATTCTGCAGAAAATAACCAAAATTCAGCTATTTTCAGCATTTAAACTCCAAAATATAATGCAGAAAAGTGGTTTATTGGTCCTGTATGCTTTCCTAAGTGTCGGGAATTAAAAGTGTCACAAAGGGGTACTTAATGAACGCTAAACGGAATAGTTTGACACTTTAACAAACCGGTATCTAACCGAACAACCGGACATTACCCGGAACACCAAAATATTGCTAGAAGCATTGTTTTTATTTTTTTGAGCTAGTCGTGATCCCCGAACACCCTAACACACTATATAATGCATGAAACATTTAAACACTAACCAAGATACTTGACTTCCAACTAAATTCTATAACTTATCATTAAAACCAAACCAAGACCCCTCCCCCCCATGCTAATCGGCCACATGGCCTAAATAATAGATATTACATGATCCTACTAGATCTTGCCAATCTTCCTAAGATATTGCAAGATTTGTTACAAGATATGCTATGTACTTGTGAAGGCATATGAACCATTGGACATTAGGGATGTGATTATAAGTAACCATTCATTTTCTACAACACACATCACACAACTCTCACTCCTTCTCCCTCAAAAGCTCTCGGCCGACCCCCTTACTCCACACATCACCATTTTTCATTTCAAGTTCAAGCATTCCAAGTGCTCACAAAGGTGTTCAGGGGTGATTAGTGAAGTGTGGAACTCTCGGAACTTGAAGGACCTCCTTTACAAGCTTTTATCCACTCGATTTTCTCCATTGTTCTTCCCTAGCTTGAAGCTAGTAGTAAGATCATCTTAACCATTGTTACTTCATATTGTTAGTGGATAAAAGTTATAGTTTGTTGATTTATACAAGAACACTAAAGAACATAAACTTGAATCATGAAGCATAAACTTACATAAGATGAAAAATTGTTAGTATGATGTTGTTTTGAATATGTTGATGTTTGCTTGATGTTTACTAGAAATATTGATGTTGATCAAGATTTCCTTAGATTCTGCGAATCTTAGAGTTGACCACGGCCCCGTGTCCGCTGGGCACGCCCCCGTGGTGGGTGAGCTTCTACAACTTTGTCTTTTCTGTAGACACTTGGGCACGCCCCTGTGCTCATTGAGCACGGGGCGTGTTCAGCCTTCTGTTCTCTTGTTTTTGCTTGGGAAGATGCTGTCGGGGGGTCGGGCATGCCACGTTTATTCCTTTTCTTGTATTTATGTTAGATTTAGCTGCCTTTTTGCTTCTTTTGTTCATTTGAGCTCATTTAATCCTGAAAATATAAAAGGAAGACAAAAACACACTTTTCCCAACATTAGTACTAAAAAAAAGGTTAGTTTTATGCCGCATTTGATGTAATTTATATGTCACATTTTGTGCGCATAAAATACCCCCACACTTGAATCTTTGCTTGTCCTCAAGCAAAACTCTTTATAATGTGGCTTACACTCCCAAATGGAACGGGGTAGAGAAGGTTTTTGGGCTTGTCATAGAGTGTCGGGATTTCCAAGATTCTTTATTAAGTTTTATTTTTATTTATTTACAATCCTATTCGTCATGATTTATTTAAAACGTTACATAAGATAAATTACTTATTAGGGCATAACATGCCTTTTTAAAATTTCATTTATATACAAGTTCACATACCTCACGGGGGATCACTCAACACTCGGCCGAAGATGTATTTTAGTGAATCACTCGAGAGCGACATGGAACTTACTCCTACCATAAGCTTGCCAAGCAATCAATCTTCCTCCTTTTTTAACTATATTCCTTTGTAAATATCAAGAGGACTTTTGGGGTGAAGGCTTAGGCTTGAGTTAAAGGTAGGTGGTTGGGTTAGTGGTTAGTAAAAGGGCGAAAGGCGTAAAAAGCGTCGGTTTTCGTAAGACTTTTTATTTTGTAACTTTTTATTTTGATGAAGTACTTTTTCTTTTTCAAACAAAGTTCTTTTTTTGATAAACTTGTTTATTTATTTCTTTTGGCTTCATCGTCATCATTTTTTTTAATAAGGAAGTCATAAGAAAAACCGAGCTTTGTTACTAAAATAAAGGGTAAAAAAATTAAAAAAAAGTTTTGGTGGGTAAAAGGGTGTTTGTTATGGGTTAACAAATGAAAAGGTTTAGGCTCAAAGGGGTTAACTAGGGGGATTTTGGGTAGGTGGTAAAAAAAGAAAAATAATGGTGTAGAAATAAAAAGGGTTAGTCCTAATGCCTCCATCATTTACTTACTCGGGTTTAAGTTGGTAAGGACCAGGAATGTATCGTCGTGGCAAGTTCTAGAGTCATAAGAACCAAGCGGCTATTCACACAAGAAACGTAAAATGAGCATTTAGTTTAAAGATGTGTATTTGTATGCTCAATAAAGGCTCAAAACTCACTTTTTGTGGGAATGGGTTTTTATGTGCTCAAGTATATATAATCAAATTTTAACAAAACTTGTAATGTCGTTTCATAATTTTCTTATGTTGGTTCTTTTTATCACAACGCTATCGGTTGTAAATTTGTAAAAATATAACCTTTTTAGAACTTAAAATTCCCAAATTAAACCTAGACAGGTAAAAAAAGTGAAAATTTTTGAAAAAAAATTGGGGTGATTAGCGGTTCCAATAGAGTTTTGTGTAAGGCTTGTAATTAGGACTTGCAAGATTCAAGGTTTTAGCATCCCCCCCCCCCACACTTAAATTACACATTGTCCTCAATGTGTCCCAAAAATAAGTTTTTAGGTTGATTGAATGTGTAAAAAGGTGTGAAAAAGCAAAAATTTATGTTGCTGGGCGTCTGGACACGGCCCCGTGGTGTCCGGGCACGGCCCCGTGTTCAGATCGCCAGTAATTGAAATTAGTAAAAAGAAACAGAAGCCTGGGCACGGGGTCGTGTTCAGCGAGCACGCCTCGTGTCCAGTTACCTGAATTGGGCATTTTCTGCAGATGGTTGGGCACGGGCCGTGTTGGGTGAGCACGGCCCCGTGCTGAATTTGCTGTAATGAAGAAAACTTGTCGGGTGGCCCTGTTTTTGTGCATGGGGTGCTGGTTCAAGTTTCCCTTGGAATCCTTCACCATCCCGAGTGTGTTTTATTCCTGAAAATTAAAACTAAACTAGAAAGCATAAAAATTAATCTAAACTAAACAAAGGATAGCTCCGCGGAATGCCTCCGTGGTGCGCTACGTTTATAAGGGTCCTTGGCTAGACCCAAAGCCTGGTCATATGTTACCCAAGTGGGATGTTTTGCATCCCATGCTGCACCGTCGGAGAGCATCAGCCAAACTTGAGTCTATGACCTTCATGTAGTTGACCGGGTCGTCGTCCTCTACTTTCTTTCCAACTCCAAACTTCATCTCCTTGTCCCCAATCCTCAATGTTAGTGTTCCATCATTCATATCTACCACTGCTTGGGCCGTCTAGGAATGGCCTACCTAGAATGAGTGGGACTTTGGTATCTTCCTCCATATCTAGTATGACAAAGTCGGCCAGGAAGACAAATAAGCCGACTTTGACCAATAGATTTTCAGCGACACCTTGCGGAAATTTGACGGACCTATCGGCGAGTTGTATGCTCATTTTTGTAGGGCTTGTTTTCCCTGAGTCGGTTGAACATTGATGCGGGGATGAGGTTGATGCTAGCCCCAAGATCGGCTAGTGCATTGTGAATGGGGGATTCCCCAATCGAACAAGGAATTGTGAAGCTTCCAGGGTCAATCTTCTTTTGCGGGAGTTTGTTGAGTAGTAGAGCGGAGCATTCTTCGCCTAAATTAACTAGTTGCAATGATTCAATTTTCCTTTTATTAGTGAGGAAGTCCCTCATAAATTTTGAATATTTAGGCATTTGAGTTAGGACTTCGATAAATGGAATATTAACATGCAATTGTTTTAGTAAATTTTCGAATTTTGCGAATTGCTTATCGGTCTTTTGACAAATTAACCGACCGGGTTATGGAACCGGAGGAGTCTTAGTGGGCTCTTGAATTGGTGAAGAAGCCTTCTCTTGTTGGGGCGTGGGTGGAGTTGCGGTTTGGCTAGATTGGCTTCTTTCAGTTGGCGGTAATGGAGCCTCCTCGGGACCCACGGTACGGTTTCTCAAGGTGATGAGATGTACTTGCGCCTTTGGGTTGGTTTCGGTATTACTTGGTAACGCGCCTTGTGTCTCTCGGAGAAATTTTGAGCTAATTGATTCAATTGTTTTTCAATGTTTTGAATACTAGCTTGTTGATTTCTGAAATTCGATTCTAATTGTTGAAATCGATCCGAGTTTTTCTTTTCGGTGTCGGAGATGAGGCGAGATACAGTATCTTCAAGCCTTTCTCGTCCACCTTGTTGTTGAGAGAAATTTTGAGACTCGTTTCTTGGTTGTTGAAAGTTTGTTCGTTGGTTAAGATTTTTTTGGTTACTACCATTGCCGGGTTCTCTCCGACCAAGGTTAGGGTGGTTACGCCATCCTTGGTTGTAGGTACCCGTTGGAGGACCCGACGGCCTAGGTCTATTGTCAATGTAGTTTACCGATTCTGTATGATTATCTACTTCTTTCATACAACTCCAATTTTCATGTGGCCCACCACACCCCTCACAAGCCATAACTGAGGCCGTTTTTGCCATCTCTAGCTTTTTGATATTTGAAGAAAGAGCCTCGATTTGAGCTTGTAAAGAGGTGCTTTCGTCAACCTTATGGGCGCCCGGGGCAATAGATTTATTGCCTCAGGGAGTGTGCCACTGAAAATTGGTTTGGGCAATTTCCTCAATTTGATTATATATTTCATTTGGGCGACGATTACCTAAAAGTCCCCCGTAGCTAGAGTCAAGTGTTTGTCTTGTGTGTGGCAACAACCCATTATAGAAAGTGGATACTTGTTGCCATACCGCAAGACCGTGATAAGGACACTTTCTTAGTAGCTCCTTGAACCTTTCCCAAGTTTCGTATAAGGATTCCCCATCCTCTTGTGAATATGTATTAATTTCAGTTATTAATTTAGCCGTTTTAGCAGGAGGGAAATATTTATATAGAAACTTTTGGGCTAGTTCATCCCAGGTGTTTACCGAGCCAACTGGGAGGGTATTGAGCCAAGCCTTAGCTCGGTCCTTTAGTGAGAATGGAAACATTCGAAGGTGGATGTCGTCGTTTGATGCTCCATTGATCCGAAAGGTATAACATATTTCTAAGAAATTAGTAATATGTAGATGGGGATACTCGTCCGCAAGCCCATGGAAGGTTGCGAAGTTTTGAAGCATTTCTATCAAATGCGGCCGAAATTCGAAGTTGTTGGCTTAGACATTCGGTGCATTGATAGCGGCACCGAGATTACCTACGGTGGGTCGTAGGTAATCCATGAGGGTACGTTGGTCCGCTATTGGAAGTGGATCTCCCGAAACTTTCTCTTGATTTTTAGCTTTAAGTCTTCTTCTTAGAAAGCGTTCGGGTTCGTCTAGGGTTCTTTTATGTCTCTATTAGAACTGGAGTTCATACACAACGTGGAAAGTTCAGATGTGGCGCCTGGGTTCCAAGTCCTGCAATAAAAACAAAAAGAACGTTGGTCAGAAGCTTCACCACGGCCCCGTGTTCAAATGAACACGGCCCGTGGTCGGAGATACAGTGATTGTTTTCCGGATCCCTGTTACTGGGGAGTTCGACACGGCCCCGTGTTGCACCGACACAGCCCCATGCTCAACTCTCTGTAACTCGGAAAATAAAAACTGCCAATAACAATACTGGGCACGGCCCGTGTCCGACCAGGCACGGCCCGTGCTGAGCTCTGCAGAAACTGAAAATCTAAGTAAAATCCTAAAAAAAACAGAAAAATTAGAAAAAACGATTAGGCTGTTGATTCCTAACTTTCTTAAAATCCTTGTGTCCCCGGCAACGGCGCCAAAAACTTGATGCGCGTGTGGTGTTATAGGTTTTTATGTATATTTTTAGCCCTTTTTACACGTTAGTCAAGTTTTAAATTTATGAAAACGATATTTTACTAACACCAAACATACATATGGGCAAGTGCACCCATTGTGAGCGTAGTATAGTGTTGGTAAGATACCGAGGTCGTCCAAGGACACAAGAGCTTTTAATACCGGTTTATCCTCAACATTTAATCAAATCAAAAGTTTAGAAAAAGGTTTTAAACTAGAAAATAAAAACTAAAAATGCTGAAAAATAAAAATAAAAGTAAAAACAGATAGACAAGATGAATCACTTGGATCCGACTCGTGTGTAGTGTAACCTTTGATTATTTCCGCACTTTTGCATTTTTTAAGAGATTATCTTAGTTATTGTAGTAGACCCCTCTTTTGAAGGTGATGTTACCCTCAACCCAGTAGTTTGAGTCAGCAAGGATACAATCCTAAAGGGTCGGATTATTTGAAAGATAATTAATTAAGTTATTAATGCATAATGTGGTAGGCCCCTCTTTTGAAGGTGACGTTACCCTCGGCTAAGTAGTCTGAGTCAGCAGGGATACAGTCCTAAGTAGCCGGGTTAAAGTTTTAATAGTAGCTTACATATGAGGGGATCAAAGAGTTTGGACCCCCGCCATCCAATACCGGTCGGTATTGAAGGAGGTCCTACTAAATTTGACCCAGGTCCTTGCAGGATCTATACACTGAACAAGACAAGACTCTTACCAAACCATTCCCTTAACCCCCGACCAGGTAGCCAACATATCTCCATATAGACCGTGGAGATATGAATGGTGAAAATCTTTTATTTTATATAGACAGTAAAATAATGCCAAGACACCACGGACAAACGATAAGGAAGAATCACCTTCAACATAAGAAACTAGTTATTAAAGTCATTAATACATAACCAAATAAAAAGTGCGAAAAGATTAAAAATAAAAAGTATTACACTAGACACTTGTCTTCACCAAGTGATGTAAGAGACTTAGGCAAATATGGCCTGTAATTGTTAAGAACTCTTACGCTCAATCTTGGATCCCGAGATGACTCACACACTCTATGATGGATGATGGATGATGGTGGTGGATGATGGTGTTGTGATGGTGGTGGTGGGTGGGTGAAGTGTGAGAGAGGTGGTGTGCCAAGGGATGGTTTGCAAATGAGCAAGCACCCCTATTTATAGCCTGATCAACAGCTCGGGCACGGCCCCGTGTCCATCCTCCTTCTCTTTCTTCATTAATTGCAGTTTGTCTGCATTAGTTGACCATGCCCCCCGTGTCCGCTGGGCACGACCCCATGTGCAGAAGCGTATCTGTACTATCAATATTTCCTCAGATTCTGCGAATCTTAGAGTTGACCACGGCCCCGTGTCTGCTGGGCACGCCCCCGTGCTGGGTGATAGAAGCTTCTACAACTTTGTCTCTTCTGCAGACACTTGGTCACGCCCCCGTGCTCATTGAGCACGGGGCGTGTTCAGCCTTCTGTTCTCTTGTTTTTGCTTGGGAAGATGCTGTCGGGGGGTCGAGCATGCCACGTTTATTCCTTTTCTTGTATTTATGTTAGATTTAGCCGCCTTTTTGCTTCTTTTGTTCATTTGAGCTCATTTAATCCTGAAAATACAAAAGGAAGACAAAAACACACTTTTTCCAACATTAATACTAAAAAAAGGTTAGTTTTATACCGCATTTGATGTAATTTATATGTTGCATTTTGTGCATATCATGATCTTCCAAATCTTCACTGTCACCAGTCTCTTTCTTCTTTCGAAGCATCTTCACTGGCTGTTTCGACTTTCGTATGAAATCAGCCTCCTTTTCTATAATTTTTGTCCATTTCATGCAGCAAAATATTATAGAGTTTACACCCTTTCAGCCAAAATGTTATCTTTTTTGGCGTTTTACTGTCACACCCTGACTTTTGCGGAAGCGTGATTATTGGTGTGACTTTCTTAATACCATAGCATTCAATCATAACAATGCTATATGATAAAACCATAAGATGTTCATCCATAAAATTTAGTTTGAAAATATCACAACATACTTGTTTGAAACGTAGACACCAAATTTTAAGTTACAACCACAACATGTTTAAATGAGTTCACGAAGACTCAACAAAAGACCTTAACTAAAACCGAGTTTAGAAACATGTATCCCGTCTAGGAATAAGATACATCTCATAAACCCTACGACCCCGGATGACATCTTTTATTCATGACGCAGCTTGAAAACATGCAACACCTGCCAGATCCACTTAATTCCCTGAAATACATGTAATTTGAAAACATCAACAAAAGTTGAGCGAGTTCATGTGTTTCGTATATGTATGTATAAACCTTTGTAAACAGTATTCGTAAATCCCAGTATGAAAGCAAACAAGGAAAAGATCACCAATGGTTTGCAAGGACACCGATATGTGTGACGGTGTAGGAAGACTCAAACCTAGCAAATTTATACTAGGCTTCCGGCTGGAAGACATAGTCACCCTATGGGCCACCCTGGTCCTCATGGGTGTGGGCTCGCTACACCCAAATAGATCTATCACTCATGCCCCTCGGTCCTTATACGAGGATTAATGGTCTCAAGTATCCGCCTACCCATTCACATGATCTATGGTACTTTCCTAGGCTAACCATACCAATTGTATTTGTATGTAATCCTTTTCTAACATGTATTTCACCCCCGAAGTTAATAAACAAAACAGTTTAAAGAAAAGGGGGACATGAACTCACTGTTTTGCGTCTTCGGTACTCGTAACCCAAATCTCGTCAGCAACCACGACTAGCTACAATGTACTAGGGTCTATTAGACGAACGGGCCATGCCTTGCCTTAGTATTTATGTTTTTGAGTTACGCTTCTTTTATGTCTTCAATATTATTCCAAGTTATAATTACTTGTTAAAATAATTAATATTTCAACTTAAATTATATTTATAATTTTTGGAATAATTGTTAACCAATATTTTTGTAATAATACTTCTCAAGTATTTATACTTATATTTCATTCCCAAGGATGGGGGTATCTCATACATGTATTTTCGTATGCTCATACTTGATTATTCCGGAATATTGAATAAATATCCAATATTTATTTCCAAAACACATGTTTTAAGGAATATCACTTAGAAAAATTATTCATAATCTTTCTTTTGGTAAAACTATTTGTAGTTCCAAATTAATATATTTTCAAGTCTCACTTTAGAAAATATATATAAACTTATTTTGTCCAAAATAATGTATTTCAAGAAAATATATATTTTTCTCAAAAATCATATATCTTCTAAATATATTATGAAAATATATTTTTACGCCCAAAAATAATATATTTTCTCCTTGTCGAAAATATGATATTCTTTGTAATAATAATAAAAATCATATTTTCATTTCTTTCGTATCCAAAATAATATTTACCAAAAATATATTTATAACGGTATTTTCCGGAATATTTTTGTAAGTTACGTTCTTGCGTTCGGTTCCACAATATTTTGTGTGTAACTTATATATATATTCCTTATGATTTTTGGTATTATTTTGGATTGAAATTTCTTGGTATTTTGTTAAGTTATATTACTTTAAATCCTAAAATAATATAACTAATACACAAAGTATACAACTAATCACCCACAATGTGTCTAATGTAAATATATATTCTAAATACATATTTATCCATTTTTATTTATAAAAACCAACCTCCAATACTTGTATTTTTGTAACAAAATCTATGGCAAAGTTTATATTGAAAACCATAGTTTAATCACACTTGTGAATATTTGTTTAGAAAATATTTTTCTAAGTGTTTATATTTTTATAAAATTTTGCCATAGTTTCCCCTAAAGATAGAGGTGTCCATGCTATCAAAGCATATCATTTTCTTTTCAAAATCATCACAAACAATCAACAATCAATCTACACTTACCGAGTGCCTAAACAATGCTATCTACATAAAAATCATGAACTTGAATTTTCATAAAGACTTGTAGTAACTTTATAGTGTGTTTAGTAGATTTAGTTACCCTTTAAAGTGCATTTACTTCTTTATAAACTTCATTCTTGAAAGATTTAGGTGTTTACAACTTACTAGATGATTTTTCCAAGAATCATTCTCTTGAATTTTTCTTGTAAACAATGTATTCTTATACTTGTTTTACCACTAGAAACATGGTTAGTTTCTTTTAAAATAATGTTCATGAAAATCTTGTGATTTAACTTGGTTTCTTTGGAAAACTATTTTTGAAATCATTCAAATTTATGTCTAGTAACATATTACATACTTCATCATTCACAAAATCATTTTCATTTTTCAAGTTCATGAAAACATAAAGCATGATGATCTTGGTCTTTCACAAGATCATCACCTTAACTTACTAGATCATGTGTTTAATCACAATCTAGTAGGTTTCTTATGATGTCTAACATCACTAACACAAATCATCAATCATCATGAAGCAAATAAACACAAATCAACATGTATTCATATGTTAATAAGCTTATGTTAAAGTTTCATGATTAAGTTCTTTAGTGTTCTACATGATTTTCATCACATAACATCTTTTAACCAACAAAATTAGAAGTAACAAAGGGTTATAAGGGCCTTACTACTAGCTTTATGGCTAGGGATGAACACAAGAAGTTGTAGATGACAAATTTGTTGGATAAAAGCAAGTAAGAAAGGTCCTTCCACTTCCAATGCCACCAAGCTTCCTTATGTACCCTCAAACACCTTTGTATGGCCTTAGAATGGATGAGCTTGAATGAATGGTGATGGTGGCAGATGGTTGTGGGTTCGGCCGAGAGCCAAGGAGAGGGGAAGGGAGTGAAGGTGCTGTGAAGTATGGAAGGTAATGAAGATCATAGTCTAGTGGTTAAGTTATATAACACTCCAACATGTGCTTATCCATTGGATTTTATGTTCTCTAAGTACCATGCAAATCTATTAAACAATTGTAATAAAATCAAATGTGTAAGGGGCCTTGGTGGATGTGAGATAGTGGGGGGGGGGGTATAGGTGTAGCTTCAAATCATCTAGTTTGTTTAAAGTTCAAATCCAAGTATATAGTTAGTTAAGTTAGTTACTAGATATTTTAGGAGGTGTCATGATGTTCGAGGATCATAACTAGCTCAGAAATATTAAAACAATGCTTCTAGTGTAATTTTGGTGTTTCGGGTAGTGTCTGGTTGTTCGGTTAGATACTGGTTCGTTAAAGTGCTAAACTATACCGTTTAGTGATCTTTATGTACCCTTTTGTGACACTTTTAATTCCCGACACTTAGGAAAGCATTCAGGACCATTTAGTCATATTTTTGCATGTTACTAGCTTGTTAAATTGATGATTTTTGCTGAAATGTGCTAAATTCAGCACTTTAAGTGGGTTTTAGGCACTTTTCGGCACTCAAACTATCACTTAGGAATGCAGTTTTGTGATCCTCACTTTCCTACACACTATACTAGTGTAGTACCTTGTCTCTGGCCCATACGGGGTCTCAAAACATCGTCCGTCTATGTACTGAACTTTGTCAGCATTTTTCTGAGTTATCCGCTAACTGTGCTAGCTGTGCTTTGTGCATCGTCTATGTCGATAAAGTTTGTATGTAAAAATGATGTGACATTATGAAATGTGATGCACATGTAAGTATGACACAAAAATCAGGAAGCAGTCATTTGTAATTCAGCACAGTCATTAAGCACTAATCATGGTTAATTAAATTGTACGGATACCTGGATTTTTTACGGTTGTCACATTTACTGAGAAAAAGAACGCCACAAAATAAACCATCTTAAAACTGTAAATTTGATCATGCTAAAATCAATAAAGTGTTGCTGTATGGTGATGGATAACATTGTTAATCCTCAGTTAAGAAAGATAACTGACAATGTTGTCCACATCATACAGCTACACTTTATTGACAGCAATATATTTCATGTTTGGCTTTACTGGCGTTTATCAGTCGAATGGTATATATTAAATATGACTTTTGGGGTTTTTTTTGTGTGTTTTTTAATTGAAGGTCTGAGTTGTTGTATATATAGGATTTTTTGGCCGTTTTTTTAGGCGGGATTTTACTATAATTAAGTTTGGCGTTTTATATCTAATGACGTTTTTAGCAGAATGCTGTGTGATTTTTGTTTTGGCGTTTTATTTTCATGAGATGGTTTTTGTTTGGAGTAGTCAAAAGACGCTTTTACCCTTAATGAAGCGCGTCCACGTAATAAAATTGATGTTATTTACGAAAATGCCACCGCGCTAATCTAGTCCATAGATTGTTTTGATCGGACGATCCATAAGCGTTCTCACACTTTCTACCATTTTCTCTAAATCCCGACCCTATATATATATATATATATATATATATATATATATATATATAGGAGAAGGATCATTTAGGAACCACCCTTTATTGCGAGAACCGGGAGAACCAATGTGAACACAACCAAAAATACCTAAAAATAGCTAAAAAA
This sequence comes from Helianthus annuus, assembly GCF_002127325.2. Classification (NCBI taxonomy): domain Eukaryota; kingdom Viridiplantae; phylum Streptophyta; class Magnoliopsida; order Asterales; family Asteraceae; genus Helianthus; species Helianthus annuus. Next base: position 136,470,986 of record NC_035441.2, read on the forward strand.
CACATAATTTTTTTTAATATTTTTTAATGAAAAATTGCTAGATTTCGTTATTAAAATTTTAAAAAAAAATTGCTACTAAAAGTAGCGATTTTTACATAAAAAATATTAAAAAAAAATTGTGTGATTTTTTAGACTTTTTTAGGTTTTTGGGGGGGTTTAGTTTTTAGCATTTAGCTTGGGTGAGGGGTGAGGGGGTTTAGTTTTTTTTTTTTTTTTGAGGGGGGGGGGATGTTAGGTTTTTTTAGATTTTTTTGTTGTGTTCACATTGGTTCTCCCAATAAAGGTGGTTCTCGCATGAATCCCACCCTATATATATATATATATATAGGGAGAGGATCATGAGAAAACTAGATATAATGAGAAAACTAGAAAACTAACTAAAATTCACTAAAAAGGAGGGGGAGGGAGACTTTTAATGAAGGAGGGGTAAAATTGGAAAAAAAATATATAACTTTTCAAACATTTCCCATTTCTCCATACGTTATCATTTTGAAACAAAAATGGCACCATAAGATCACAAATTTTCTTATCTTTCATTCAAGTATATTCGAGCATATTTTTTATGACATAAAAAAAGATTTATGGTGTCGTCTTGTTTTCAACACTATTATTATAGTAGTGCACATGTGCAATATAACATGTACTACAATTGCATTACATGCTTAAAATTAGCTTTTTGAGTCTAGTTTAGCTTTTAGGGTTAGTTTTTTTGGAGGATTAGGATTAGGTTTTTGGGTGTGGGGGGGGGGGGGTTAGGTTTTTGGGGGGTGGGGTGGGGGGTTTAGGTTTTTTTCGGGTTTATGTTTAGGGTTTAGTTTTAGGTTTTTGGGGGGGAGGGGGTGGAGGGTTTAGGTTTTTGGGGGTTGGGGGGGTTAGGCTTTTGGTGGGAGGGTGAATTTAGGTTTTTGGGGGGGTGGGGTGGGGGGTTTAGGTTTTTTTCGGGTTTATGTTTAGGGTCTAGTTTTAGGTTTTTGGGGGGTGGGGGTGGGGGGGGTTTAGGTTTTTGGGGGTGGGGGGTTAGGCTTTTGGTGGGAGGGTGAATTTAGGTTTTTGGGGGGTGGGGTGGGGGGGTTTAGGTTTTTGGGGGGTGGGTTAAGTGGTTTAGGCTTTCCGTATTAGTGCACATGTGCAGTACAACAATTTTTTTTTTTTTTGAAAATTTTTTTCCATACATAAAAAGTAGCGATTTTTCTTTAAAAACTTGTAAAAAAAAAAATTGGTATTTTTTTAGGTTTTTTTAGTTAGTTTTTTTGTTTTCTCATTTAAACTAGTTTTCTCATGATCCATCCCCTATATATATATATATATATATATATAGCCTAAAAAACATACCAATTTTTTTTTGCATACCAATTTTCGCTATTTAAATTATATAAAAAAACTTTTTTTTTCAAATTTTTTTTTGTAGTGCACATGTGTAATAGTACACGTGTGTATGTGTACTACACATGTGAATTATTACACATGTGCACTACAATTATTTTTTTATATTGTGCATTTCAGACACTATTGTGTTTTATAAGTGAGGGGTGTGTTTAATTGTGAAAACTGGTATAACACAATGTGAAGAAATCGGAAACTGATAAAACATAACGTCAAGAAATAACGAACGTGTTTTATGTTTCGAAATATGAGGGGTGTGTTTAATTCTGAAAATTGATATAATACAACCGTAAACTAATAAAACACAATGTTAAGAAATGATGAGTTTGTTTTATGTTTCGAACTTCGGGTGAATTAACCGTGTATATGAATGATTTAACTGCCAATTTTGAATAGTTAATAGACATAAGCTTCCATAAAAATAACTTTTTATTGTTATGGTATAAAATCTTCTATAAATTGTTGTAGTTATTCAATTACCTTAAATCTCTTTAGTAAAATAACACTAGATGCCACATGTCACAAGGAGATTGCTTCCTACACTTTGTAGGGAAAGTAGGATTTGTAGCCAACTCCTACCCTATATATATGGTGCTACAAAGTCCATTTTTCCTACAAAGTGTACAAAGTCATAAAACACCACAATTTCAATCATAAAACACACTTAAAACCCACAAATAACAGAGTGAAGATCACTAAAACACAATAGCAAAACCCTAACAATCCATAAAAACTTCATACACACCATCATAGAACATTAGAACTATAAATATAAAACACAACATGATAATCAACATAAAACACACTAATGTTAGTCATTTGATAATCAAAGCCTTATCATCTAAAACACAACATGATAATCAACATAAAACACACTAATGTTAGTCATTCGATAATCAAAGCCTTATCATCTAAAACACAACACAAAACCCACAGATATGGCGTTTTAGTAATCTTCACTTTGTTATTTTTGGGTTTTGAGTGTGTTTTATGGCTGACATTATGGTGTTCTATGACTTTTTACACTTTGTAGGAAAAAAAGACTTTGTAGGAACTCCCACCCTATATATATATATATATATATATATATATATATATATATATATATATATATATATATATATATAGTGGAGGGTTCAAATAAGAAGAATTTTTTTGTAAAAAGAAAAAAAAAGTTTCAACCAATAAGAATATTTCATTTTACTTCATTTAATATTTGCATTTAATTTTAATGTAAGGGTATATTTGTAAACTTACATAGATTATTAATTTTTAGTCTTCCTCTTTAATAGTTAACTATATTTAATTTGTAACTTATTTTCAAAATTTTTTTCAAATAATCAAAAAATAATAATTTAGAGTGTAGGATAAATTACTATGTGTGTAGGATAAACTACGAGTAGTGTAGGATAATTTTAAATATGTGTAGGATAAATTACGAGTTTGTAAGATAAATTTAAATATGTGTAGAATAAATTTTGAAATGTGTAGGATAAGTTTTTATGTGTGTAGACCAAAAAAAAAAATTAGTGTATAGGATGACTGTCTTTATGACTAATCAATTAGTTAAAGATAGTAATAAACGAGAAAAAAGAAAAACTACTTAATATTTTACAGTTGTACCATTTGTTGTTTTTTCTTCTCAATTAAATTTTATTCTTAAATGAACCTCCCATTGTGTATATATGTATGTATGTATGTATGTATGTATGTATGTATGTATGTATGTATGTATGTATGTATGTATGTATGTATGTATGTATGTATGTATGTATGTATGTATGTATGTATGTATGTATGTATGTATGTATGTATGTATGTATGTATGTATGTATGTATGTATGTATGTATGTATGTATGTATGTATGTATGTATGTATGTATGTATGTATGTATGTATGTATGTATGTATGTATGTATGTATGTATGTATGTATGTATGTATGTATGTATGTATGTATGTATGTATGTATGTATGTATGTATGTATGTATGTATGTATGTATGTATGTATGTATGTATAATGACTAAATGTTGATTAATAAAGCCCTAACTAACCTTTTCATAATACCCTTTTAGCAGCATTTTTTTCTCAATAAAACCCAATCGAAGCCCCTTCATAACACATAGCCTTAGGTGTGGATGGGAGCTTTATTGACAAATTAGGGGGTTCGTATTGAAATTCGCTAGTCATTGTCATAATTTTCAATTGGTGTTTACAACTTCACATGCTAAATTATTAAAGGGGGTACAAAGTGGATGCGACAACACTTAGGAGACGACAAGGAGCGAGACCAGCAGGAACACCACATCGGTGATCAGTGGCGGAGCCAGAAATTTTTTCTTATGGTGTCATTTTTTATGGATATTTTGGGTTATAGTAACCCGGAGTCGAACTTTTTTGGATCGGTTCGGATCTAGTCGGGTCAAATTAGATAATAAAAGCAAATATCACAGTAAAAGTACAATGTCATTGAATAAAAACATATAATAAAATTACAAAGTCATAATGCATTTAATAGTTGCTATGTACGCATTTTCATGTTTTGAGAACGATTCATAATTTTTCAATGGCCTCTTACAAAAAAATAAATAAATAAACCCTCTTTTTCATTATAACAAACAAATGCACACATCATTGAGATCAAACATCCTATTAGGTTAAACAATAGAAACAAAATCAATTAGACATAAGACTATAATGCTTAGTGGATTAGAAAAAATAAAATATGAGCATGGACCTTTAATAATTTAAATTATACTAATTAAATTCAAGTAACTGGGCTTAATTTTTTTAATATAAATTTGTTTATTATGTAATTCTTTTAGAAGAAAACAAAACAATGGTGTCGCTCGTAAAAAACAATGGTGTCGCTCGAATTTTTTCTATTATACGTTGTATTTGCTACATAAAATTCAATGGTGTCGGACGACACCGTTGTTTAAAGTGTGGCTCCGCCACTGTCGGTGATGCGATACCGCCCTAAAAACTACCCTAGCAACATGGCTAATCCAAACTCAACCCAGTTGTTATCGTTTAAGTAGCCGCTGAACTACTATTTTTTAATTTTCCTAATTGATAAAAATTAGTCTCTATATATACCATTTAACATCTTCATATTTTTCATACCATTCTTAATCATTCTCTCTCAATATTGTTATTACATTATTATTTTATATTTTATTACATCACTTCAATGGATTCAACCTATAGTAATGCTAGTTAAACGGGTTGAAGACGAAACAAAGGCAAATGTACGGTGCTCAAAATCCACCACCCTTTCCCACAAATTTCACAAAAGCAACCCCAATTCTTGCAATTTTCAATTTTTGCTACAACATTCGTACAATGAGTTCCACGTCTCGCGGAATCAACCTAACATTGATCCATTGTAAACACAAGACCCAAACCTTGCCTAGTGTCAACCTAAAGACCAACAATCTGACAAGTCAAGTGACAAAACCCCACTCATCACACAAACCAACAAAGACTCTAATGTTTCAAAAGACTTGAAAGAAGATGCATTGGCCAAGGATTGAATTAGATTCTCGAAAGACCACAAAAATAGGAATAAACAATAATCTGGTTATTTTTGGAAGTGGATCCTTGGAAAGTATGAATCACAACTAGGGACTGTTGGTCGGACTGTCCATCAACTTAATTCAAAATGCAAGAATACAAAGTGTGGCCTTAAAATTTTTTATTTTGTATTAGTCTCTATCGATTTTATTTATTTTTTAATTGAAAAAGTAGTTTGAAGGATAGAATAGATGAGAAAGATCAATTCTGAAGGTTAGGAATGGATTAGATTAATTTATATTAATGCGTGTTTAAAAGATCTATAATTTTTTTAAAATAAGATAACATAATCTTAATTATAAATAATATTTTGGTGACAATGTTATCCAAGTGACAAGTGACATCGGAACAACTATTTTTATGTTTTGGACTAGGAGAATTGCCGATGTGGAGCCCGTTTATATTGGTGGGCTTTTGACGTTTTGCTGCAAAAGATCTTAGGAAAATGATAAAATTTGTGGAATATTTTAATATAGTTGAAATAATGTTGCGGCAAAATATCATATGTGTTTTTTCCACCTATCAGTTGTTTGTTTTTGTATAATTCAAAATTCTACTTATTAAAGAGATAACTGAAGACTGATCAACTATAAATGGCTATGTTTAGTAAATTGTATTTTATGAAATCAGAAGGGAGAGTGAGCCTAAACAAGGGCATTGGGCCTTGAAGGGTCTGTAAAAACACATGATCGTCTATCGAGATTCTGAAAAATAAAAAAACAACCGGACCAAGGGTTTTAATTTTAACAATGGACAATCACAACTCAGAATCGATAGACATTTGCGATTCAGTTTTTCAAAAAACTGATTTTATTATTACTATTGAATTTGTTAATGATATTAATCAACTGAATTTTATGATGGTTTTGATGATTTAGGATTTTGATTCGAATTAGTGATTAGTGATAATCAATAGCAACGAATTTTCGTGTTTCACATGTTTTTAATTACTTAGGTGTTATATAAGTTTCCTTTAGTTATAGAATTTTGGAGTAATGATTTCTTCACATAGAATTTAGAATTCCTGGCTACGGTTTTAGGGTTTGTAATTACGAGAGTTTAAAATGTAAGGAAACACAATAAGGGAAAATTCTTATATGAAGAAAAATTCAAAGAACCGATAATTAGAAGACCGAGAATCAGTGCAGATGGATTCAAAAAGTTAAGCGGGGTTCAAGCTGAAGGTCTAATCGGTCCGTTCACAATTCAAGAGGTACGTAGTGCGGTGTGGGATTGTGGTATCAACAAGTCGCCGGGACCGGATGGGGTAACTTTTAAACTAATTAAATCATATTGGGAGGATATGAAGGGGCTTATTATGGAGGTAATGAATCAGTTCTTTACACACGGATCTATCCATCATTCGTGCAGTGCTTCGTTCATAGCCCTTATACCAAAGGTAGTAGACCCTATCACTTTTTCAGATTTTAGACCAATATCTCTAGTGGGTGTGGTAAATAAGATAATTTCGAAAGTATTAGCTAATAGAATTAAAGGCGTCATTAAGAGTATTGTCTCGAATGTTCAATCGGTCTTTATGTCAGACAGGAACATAATCGATGGTCCTCTAGTTATAAATGAAGTGATGGGTTGGGCAAAAAAGTCGGGGAAGAATCTATTTGTTTTCAAAGCAGATATAGAAAAAGCCTATGATACTTTGAATTGGAAATTTTTGATCTCCGTCTTAGCACATATGGGATTTCCTCCAAAGCGGAGGAATTGAGTTATGGGTATATTATTCGCAGGTAGAGGATTAGTATTGGTAAACGGCTCACCAACGGGGGAATTTCAGTACAAAAGAGGACTAAGACAGGGCGATCCCTTATCTCCTTTCCTCTTTATTATTGCTATGGAAGCGTTACACGTCATGATGGAGAATGCAAAAGAAAATAATATTTTTCATGGTATAAAATTACAAAGGAACGGCCCTTATTTGACCCACATGCTATATGCAGACGACTCTATATTCATTGGAGAGTGGGAGAATGATAATGTGAGAAATCTCAAAAGAATTCTCCGCATTTTCTACTTAATCTTAGGCTTAAAGGTAAATTCGAGAAAGAGTCATTTATACGGGGTTAGGAACCAGTCAGGAGGACGTGAAGAATATGGCAACATTTTTCAATTGTAAGGAAGGTAAATTCCCATTTGTGTATCTCGGGTTAAAAGTTGGAGCAAATTTGAACAGAATCGTTAATTGGAAGGAAATAATTGATTTGTTTAACAAAAGACTTTCTAATTGGAAGGCTAAGAATCTATCTTTCGCCGGTAAAGTTATTTGGGTAGTTTACCTAACTACTATCTGTCTCTCTATAAATGTCCGAATGGGGTCCTAAGGGTACTAGAAGGGATACGTAGAAAATTCCTATGGGGAGGCTGTAATATGATTAAAAAGATTAGGTGGGTAAAATGGGAAAAATGGTGGCTTCGAAGATTTTGGGGGTCTTGGTATTGGAAACTTAAAGGACGAACTTGGCTCTCCTAGCTAAGTGGTGGTGGAGGATAAAAATGGAAGCAGACAGTCTTTGGGCAAGGGTAATAGGATCGTTACATGAAAGCCAAAGGAAAGTGGAATCTATACCGTTTAAAAAAAATACTTAACGGGTGTGTGGAGGAACATTGGGGAGATTGCTAAAGATTTCATGAAAAATAACATCAACATAAAGAATAACTTCAAAAGTAAAGTGGGTTTGGGAGATAAAACTTTATTTTGGGTAGATACGTGGATTGGCAATGATCCGTTGATGGTGCAATATCCAAATCTCTATGTATTAGTAGCAAAGAAGAAAGCAAAGATTAAGGAACTTTACAATAATATGAATGGGGGTACATTTTGGGATTGGGCATGGACCAGGGCTCCGAACACTGATGTGGAGAAACAAGAGATCGATTCTCTAAAGGTACAATTACAACAACAAAAAAGGTCTCATGTCGGGGACATTTGGGTTTGGAGGAATCATGAACATCAAGAATTTAGTGTCAAAAATGTGAAACTTACATTAGGCCGAAACCTGGATTTGAACTCATCTCCGAGTATGTTTTGCTGGAACAGTTGGGCGACCGGTAAAAGTGCAGCTTTCGTATGGCGAGCAATAGAAAACAAGATTCCATCAGTCGTGGCATTGAGAGACAGAGGCATAAACCTGCAGGACGTTACCTGCAAAATATGTGGAGCTCGAGATGAATCTGCAGAACATATTCTGCTGAGTTGCAACTTGGCGGCAAGATTATGGGAGGCAGTGAAAAACTGGACCAAAACACAGTCGGTCAACATAAATGGCAGCATAGCGGAACTGTTACAATCGATACTCGAAGGTCAAAGGAGTCGACATAGGAGAAAAATGTTACACGCAATAGCAATACAATCGATGTGGATTTTATGGAAAAACATAAACGAAAAAGTTTTCACAGGCAAACTGAGATCGGCCCAGATGATTATCGAGGATATAAAGGATACGTCATTCCAAGGTGTGAAACTACGATCAAAATATAGCTCGATCACAAAACAAGAATGGTGGGATTTCAATTTTATCTTGTAGAGAAAGACTTGTTTTCTTTCCTTTTATTCCTTTTTTGTTCTATTTTTGTTTCCTTTTTGTTTTTGTAATTTGGTCAGCTGCTGGCTGAATCGTTTGTGTATTGGTTTTATGAATGAAAGTTTCGTTGGCCATTCAAAAAACAATTGTTAATAAATTGTATTTTACATAAGGGAAAATGCCACAGAAATGTAATCAAGTTTACCGAGTGTTTTAATTAGGTGTTTCAAATTGATATATGTGGTATTATTTTTTAATAGGAAGTATAACGTTGTATAAGTTTTATAGACATACGGTTGTGGTGGGACTTATGGGTTGGGAATGAACCTCTCAAAAATAAATTTCCAGATTTGTATGGTATAGAAAAAGAAAAAGCGGTGCGGATCGAAGATTGTTTTGAGTTTGTTAATCAAAACAAGATTTGGAAATGGAGATGGAAAAAGCACAGTCTCGATTAAAAAGAGACTGATGATCTAAAGGAGTTGGAAAATCTGCTAGAGAAGGTAAACTTGTCTAGTGAAGGGGATCGTTGGGAATGGACGGGGGACAATAAGGGAGGCTTTACGGTTGCGTCTATGAAGTCACTTTTGTTTAAATCGAAACAGGTTACGAGTGCTTTTAAATGGAGGTGGAACAGATGGATTCCAGAAAAGCTGAACACTTTTATGTGGAAGGCCATAGATAACAATCTTCCGACGCTAACAACTTTACGAAAAAGAAACATAAGCATCCCAAATACCACCTGCAGGTTATGCGGAGAGGCGGACGAAGACAGTGACCATTTGTTAACATCATGCTTAGTTGCTACGGTAATTTGGCAACATATTAGCGACTGGTGCAAAGTCCCGAATTTCTTTGTGTTCTCAGTAAAAGACCTCGTAAAGATGCATTGTCACGTCAAGGTGAATAAAAACAAGAAGAAATGTATTCAGGCGATTGTTATCACAACGGCGTGGTGCATTTAGCAAGCTAGAAACGAGAGCATCTTTCGTAACAAGACCGCAAACGTTAACAAGATCAAGGAAAACATAAGGGTGTTGGGGTTTCTATGGATTAAGAATCGATCCCCATACAAAGACATAGAATGGAAGGAATGGTGTAATTTTGCCTTGTAGTTGTTTCTTTTGTTGTTGTTTTGCGGCTTTAGTGGCTTGCTAGTTGCTTTTCTTTTTTATAAAAGTTGCCGTTCAAAAAAAAAAAATGAAACTGACTTGAAGACAATTGTTGTCGAAGAAACCAATAGCATGTACTCCAAACAAAAAATAATACCGGACAAATTATGGCAAGTTATTTTATGGTTTCCAAACAATATTACAAATACGTTAAGAGGTCTGAGCTATTAAGTGTTGAACCACTAAGAGGTCTGAACCATTAAGAGTCAGTATAATGCTTAACCATTCAGAGGAAAATATCTGACAAATCCAAACTAGAGGTCTTAACCATTCAGAATTCGTATAACGCTTAACCATTCAGAGACAAATGTCTGAACCATTCAGACATCTGCTAAAGAAAACAAACAGTCTGAACCATTATGTGCTGAACTAGTAAGACTGGAGGGCATGGGGCCGGCCTTGGCCCGGCAAGGCCCAGCGCCGCACCCCCACACCGCCCCCTTCTCCTTGTCCCGGCTTCTCCGTCTCCCCAAGGCCGCTGACGACGGGCCACCTCCTCTCACATAAACCTATACATACATATATATATAAAGGGGTTCATCCCCCACCCCTAGGTCCATCCCCTTTAGGCCACGCTTACGTGGCGGTGACGTGGCGGCCCATCCCCTTGGGGATGAGGCTTTCCATACCCTCCAATCTAAGAAGTCTGAACCATTAAGAGCTAAACAAACAACCCCTTAGTAATTATCAAATAATATTGATAGTTTAAAGTTTAGCTGAAAAAAAGTATTTTATCTTCTATTTTTATAGAGTAAACTGCCATTTTGGTCCCTGTGGTTTGGGCACTTTTGCCATTTTAGTCCAAATCTCAAACTTTTTAAATCTGGGTCCCTGTGGTTTCTTTTTTGTTGCCATTTTAGTCCAAAAGTGAAATCAGACCAGATTCCTCTAGTCAAACCCTCAAGTTTTGTCCTTTTACACAGGGGTAATTTCGTCATTTACGTTATATTTCAACTGATTATCAATTAAAATTAATAAAACTAAATTAATAAAACCTAACCCTATAAAAGCCACCTCCATCCCCAAGTCTCCTTCCCCAGATCCATCTTCCAAAATCCAACCCTATAAAAGCCATCTCCTTCAACGGAAGGATACCGAAGCATGGAGACGAGCGGTGGTATGGCATCGGAGAAGTGGCGGCGGAAGCGGTGGGATGTTTTGGAAGATGGATCTTGGTTGTGGGTTTGAAGGGTGCGGGTGATGTCCGGAGTGTGATCTCCGGTGACGGCGGCGGAGGTGTTGGTGTTAAATCTGAGATATATGTTCCTGTCAAGTGCTGAAAGTTGAAACGAATGGCGGATTTGACAGTTTTTGTATCGGATGTGGTTGTTTTGATGCAAAATCATCTGTTTCTGGTGTGTTTTCGAGTTTGTTGTGGTAGTTTTCATTCTGTGAGGACTCAAGAAATCACAAAGCATCTCCGATTGTAGCCCACACCGTAGATCTGAACTACCGATTCACTCACAAATTGATTCTCTCTCTTAGTCTGATGGTCACTCAAAGGTGCCGTTGGGTGTGACGGGTCATTGCAGGTGGTTAGGTTGTGACGGGTGGTTGCAGGTGCCGCCGCTGTTCCTTGGGCGTCATCGGAGTTTTGGTGACCTGCGATGGTGTTGTGCACTAGTGTCGGTGTTGATGCTCTGTCGGAGAAGAAAAACGGTGTTTATGTGAGGTATTTGAAGGAGGTAGTAGGTGGTTGCTAGAGATTGTTGACGGCGGTGACCGGTTATTGCGAAGAAGAAGGATTGGGAAGGTGGGGTTGGTTTATTATAGATTTATTTATTATAAAATTAAAATGACCAAAATGCCCCTGAACAAAAGGACAAAACAATCAGATTTCAACAGTCAAAATAGGGGGTTTTTGGATTTTGGACTAAAATGGCAATAAAAGTGAAACCACAGGAACCCAGATTTAAAAAGTTTGAGATTTAGACTAAAATGGCAAAAGTGCCCAAACTACAAGGACCAAAATGTCAGTTTACTCATTTTTATTGTAAATATTTGTATTTTTCATTTGAATTATGTGAGCATTATTTTCTGACGCCAAAAAGACGAAATGTTTTAGTAATGGTTTCTTGATTTAGTTTCATACTTTACAGGACAATACCATTATTTATAGAATTTTATAGTTAATAACTTGATAAGATGTCATTAATAAAGAAAACAGAACCAGATAAGACATTGCCCAGGCCCAATTTGAAAAGACAGGGAGCAATTTCAACCTTCAATTGATGTGAACATTGAACGTAGGAACCAGAATAAAATAATAGTTGAATATTTTCTTTATGGGCCGATTTATGACTTTATGATGCATTCCTTGCATTTTTCAGTCCATTAAGGGCCCAAGCCCAATTTTTACAATCAAAGAAAAAAAATGAGTTTACGAAATTGTGATTAGAATTTGTATTATAACTTACGAACTAGATTAAAGTAATATGTTTTCTTTAACTAATTAATTAATTGCAAAACAAATGGCTTGTAACCTAGTTGTATCAAAGAGGAGTTTTTTTCCCAAAAGAGTGTTGGTGGAAAATTTATTTACCAAAATGGGTGATTTGAAAAATATTTACCAAAATAGGTGTTTTGCAATAACTTTTTTCTCAAATTGGTGAGGGTGGAAAAAATATTTACCCAAAGTGGTTGAGAGTTTTAATGTTATGATGAGCATTGAGGTAGATTTATGAGTATATTTAGTGAGTGTGTGGTTTAGTCGTTAAAAAATACTTAATTAATTGCATTGAAATGACAATAAGTTGATTTGTTAATGAATTAAGTTTGATTATTTGTTTATAAGTTATCACTACGGCGGGCCAATGGAAAAGCCTATTTTACCCGTTTTGGGTTATCCTTATACGGGCCCAACTATGAGCAAGCCCAAATGATAGAATTATCTTATCCATTAAGGTTTCTTTCCCTTGGAAAAGGCGGGAAAATCACGAGCAGGGAAGGCAGGTTTCATTTAATGTTTGACAAGAAAAGGATCTCGGCTGAAAGAGTGTACTTCTCCGGCTGGAGCATTAAATGAGATGGTAATCTTACCGTTGGGGTTCAGACACGCGTCTGCACCCCCCGAGAACCCACAGAATCCGTTAGATCACATATGTAAAATATCTAGTACACAAGATAAGGGCCGGCTGTTATATAAGAGCAAGGGGGAGAAGGCAGAGGAGGTATGTTCCCTAAAGCAACCATCCCATTTACTTCATCCTCATTTACTACCCCTACATTTATTTCCGACCAACATTCTTATTTATTACATACATGCATTTCATTCGTTTGATTCACACCCACGAGGAAACATTCCGGTGACACACTCATCGGAATAAGCTCCTCTATCTTTCCGGCAAGTTTACTTACTCTCACGCCGAAGCTTGGTCACGGATCCCCCCCCCCCGGGTCCTCCGTGGCAAGGCTAACGGTTTATTCTTTTGTAGTAGCTGAGACGACAGCCTCTTGACGTCAGCGAAGATCCATCTAACCTCATCCGGGATTTGGGTATTCGACATTGGCGCCATCCGTGGGACATCAGCCTGTCCAGTGTTCCCACATCAAACTCCGACGTCAAGGGTAGCTTATCTCACCAGCAACAACATGGCAACCACACCCAACTCACATATCACCCAGACAGCACAGAATGATCTGGATAGGGTTACTGTAGAAGACATAACCCATGAAGAGGGTAACGAGAACCAGGTGAAAAACCCAGAAAGAACGGAGCATATCACTCCGGATTTTGTGGCCATGCACAGAGAAAAGTTAACAAAGTGTCTTGAAGATTTAAAGAGGCAAGAAAAGCTTGACAGCCTCAGGGCTAGGCTTTCTTTCGACACACCCTCCAACCAAGAAGGAACAGACCTTCAAGACAAGAACAACAATGGTGACCCACTGGAAACATTCATGACTGCCCTCAGGAAAATGTCTTCGGAAGAAAGGGAGGACCTCATCACGGGAAAGAAGTCGAAGGAAAAGGGGAAGGAAAAGGATAGCCAAAGTAATGATGGCCTGGATCAACCCTATCTACCACGGGATTTAGTTGAGGTCTCAAAGTTCAGACGAAGGATAGCAGAAGCACCAATGCCCCCCAAAACAAAGTTACCCCCAAACTTTGACCGTTACGACGGGACAAGAGACCCTGAAGATCATCTTCATGCCTTCAGGGGAGCGGGGCAACTTGGGCGGTGGTCCATGCTCGTGTGGTGCCACATGTTTGTACAAACCCTGACGGAGGGAGCCCGGCTCTGGTTTAACAGCCTCCCTCCAGGGGGAATCGATAGTTACGAAGAGTTAAGCGAGAAGTTCCTCAGGAACTTTGGTCAGCAGAGAAAGGTGGTCAAGAATCCAAATGAGATCCTCCACATAAGGCAGAGGGACAATGAGCGAATAGATCAGTATATGGAGAGGTTCGTCAAGGAGAGCATGAACATCAAAGACGTCTCGGAGATCATGAAGATAAGCAGTTTCATAAACGGGTTAAAACATGCACAGCTGTGCGAGAAACTGGGGGAAGAGTTCCCCCACTCATTTGACAACCTTATGGACAGGGTCAGAGCCTTTGTCAGAGGGAAGGACACAGTCAGCAAAGCCAAGGAGATGGACGTCACGCCTCAGAGGATCGCCCCAGCTACAAAGCTCCCCGACAAAGGTACACCTTACTCCCGAAAGCCCACTTGCACGACAGAACGAGGTCCTCATACTCCCCATACAGACCTCGGGGGAGGGGTCCCCCTCCTTACTCTGATAATTTCACCCCTCTCACCAAGACACCAAGTGAGATACTGGCCACTGAAAGGGTAAAGAACTCTTTCCCGAGGCCACCACCCATAAAACCCGGGCCAAAGGCACAACCAAACGAGTATTGTGACTTCCACAAAGGTTTTGGGCATAAAACCGATGACTGTATGTATTTAAAGAGGGAAATAGAGGCTGCGGTAAATACGGGAAGGTTGGCCCACTTGGTTAAGGAAATAAAGGAGGGGGAGGGGACCGCAAGGGAAGAGATGTAAGGGAGCCTGGGAGGGCAGATGTTGACATGATTAGAAGGAGGAATGAATTCGATACCGTCCGGAGTGTAAAGGCCAGGATCCTGGGCTCCCCGGACTGCATGAAAGCTCCCATCCTTATGCCACACTTGGAAGAAAACGAAGTGCAACGACTTCCCCTAAACATCTCAGCCATAATAGCTGGCCACAAGGTGTCTCGAATACATGTGGACGGAGGGTCCGGTGTCGAAGTAATATACGAGCATTGTTTCTTTAGATTTGACAGGGATGTAAGAGATCGGCTCGAAGAAGACTCCATCCCCTTAGTGGGATTCAACAACAGTGTATCACACCCCCTGGGAAAAATCAGGCTTCCATTCACAGTTGGGGTAGGGGATCGGGTCCGAACGATAAACCTGACATTCACAGTAGTCCGGGCACCCTCAAAGTATATCTTAGGAAGACCTGGAATCGGGGACTTACAAGCACAGGCATCCACCCCCTACGGAGCTTTTGTGTTTCAAACACCGAAGGGTTTAGCCTGGGTTAAGTCCGCCTATGAAGTAATTTCTTCCGTATCCGAAGGAGAAGCACCTGAGAAGCCCCAGAAAGAGGGAGTAGAAGAGTGGGTCCTTTGCGACAGGTTCCCAGAACAAACGATCAAAGTAGGAAGTCACTTAAGTGACAAATGCAAGAGTGCCCTGAAGGAGCTGCTCCACAACATAGATGTGTTTGCATTTCAACATGGAGACATGACGGGAATCCCCAGGAGCTTAACTGAACACCGGCTCAACACCTACACATGGGCGAAACCGGTAAGACAGAAAAAAGCGAAGCATGGGACCCAACAAAAGAAGGGCTGCTTGTGAGGAAACCAGAAAGCTGCTCAGGGCAGGAATAGTCAGAGAAGTGAAGTATCCGTCCTGGATCGCCAATCCGGTCATGGTTCAAAAGAATGACGGGGGATGGAGGATGTGCATCGACTTCCAAGATCTAAACAAAGCATGTCCTAAGGACTATTATCCCCTTCCAGAAATAGACGTCCAGGTAGACTCGTTGTCTCAGTACCCCCTGAAGTGCTTCCTGGATGCCTACAAGGGATACCATCAGATCCAGATGTCAATAGAGGACGAAGAGAAAACCGCCTTCATCACAGCCGAAGGGACATTCTGCTATACCAAGATGCTCTTCGGTCTTAAAAATGTTGGGGCCACATATCAGAGATTCATGAACACCCTGTTCAGGGAACAACGGGGAAGGAACCTGGAAGTATACGTTTATGACATTGTTATCAAAAGCCTGACGGAGACAGCCATGATAGATGACATAGCTGAGACTCTCAACGTTATGCAAGATGTGAATATGAAGTTAAACCCTGGAAAGTGCTGTTTTGGGGTAGAGGAGGGGAGTTTCCTGGGGGTAGTAGTCACTAAAGGAGGAATCAAAGCTAACTCGGAGAAAACTCGAGTTGTGGCTGAAATGCGATCCCCCCGGTCCCTGAAGGATATTCAACAACTGAACGGAAGGTTAATAGCATTAAACCGCTTCTTATCAAAGGTAGCTGACATGACTCTCCCCTTCATGAAGGTGTTGAAGGACTGCCTCCAGACGAACAAGTTCAAATGGACCCCAGAAGCGGAGGCTGCCTTCCAAGAAATGAAAGCTTACATCTGCAAGCTCCCAACATTGGCCACCCCAGTACCGGGGAGCTCCTGCTCCTATATTTGTCCGCTTCAAAAACGACCATAAGTGCGGTCATGATGGTAGAACGGGAAGGGAAGCAGATCCCCATATATTTCATCAGCAGAACACTTAAAGGCCCCGAGGAACGCTAGATGCCTCTGGAGAAGCTGGCATTAGCTCTTGTTTTCGCATCCCACAGACTCATGAGGTATTTCCAAGGGCACAAGATTACCCTGATGACCGATCAACCCCTCCAAATGGTACTCAGGAGGCCAGAGCTGTCGGGACGGTTGGAGAAATGGGCTGTGGAACTAGGGGAACACTCTTTAGAATTTAAGCCCAAGACAGCCATGAAGGGCCAGATACTGGCCGACCTTTTAGCAGAAGTCCCCGAGGATGAAGAGAGGGAAATTTTAAAATGGGAAGCCTTGGAAAAGGAAGAAAGAGAGAATGAGGACAAGGCTGTGTGGAAATTACTCACCGACGGGGCCTCTAGTGAAGAAGGGAGTGGAGCAGGCATCACACTGATAAGCCCCGAAGGGGTCGAACTGACCTACGCCATAAGACTGGACTTCGAGAACACCAACAACACCGCAGAATATGAGGCCCTCTTAGCGGGAATGAGGCTGGCACAAAAGATGAAAGCAGGGCATGTGGAGGCTAGCACCGATTCACAACTGGTGGTTAAACAATACCAAGGAGAGTATAAGGCTAAAGACAACACCATGGCTCAATACATGGCAAAGGTAAAAGAAACAACTAAGGCGTTCAAAACTTTCAAATTGGAATACATCCCCCGAGGAAGAAACAGAAAATCTGATGCCCTCAGTAAGCTGGCCTCGTTGGCGTTCGACCACCTCGCAAGGGAAGTTAAAGTGGAAGTCCTGACATCTCCTTCCCTTAACACGAAGGAGGTAGCCGCAGTTGAGAATGCCCAGGAAACATGGATGACACCAATTATCAAGTGCCTCAGGGATGGAATCTTTCCCGAAGGGGAATGGGCAGCTAGGAAGGTAAGGGTCAAGGCCCTGCAGTACGAGCTGATTGATGGGGGAGTTGTATCGAAGATCATATCTGGGTCCATCCCTGAAATGTGTTGATATGGAAGAAGCTGAGTATGTGATTAGGGAGATGCACGAAGGGATTTGTGGAATGCATTCGGGCCCAAGGACGATAGTAACAAAGGCAATGAATGCAGGGTTCTATTGGCCACGAATGTATGAAACAGCATCCGAGGAAATAAAGAAGTGTGATAACTGCCAGGTGCATGCACAATTGACCCACCGACACAAACACCCCATGATACCAGTTTCAACGTCCTGGCCATTCCAAAAATGGGCTATCGACATAATTGGGCCATTCCCGGAAGGTCCAGGAGGGGTCAAGTATGTGGTAGTGGCCATCGATTATTTCACCAAATGGATCGAAGCGAATCCCTTGGCAAAAATCACTGGGGACAGATGAGGCGGTTTGTACTAGACAACATCGTCTGCAGGTATGGGGTCCCAAAAGAGCTGGTAAGCGACAATGGCGTCCAATTTGCTGGAAGACCTTTCAAGCCATGGTGCGAGCAGATGCACGTTCAACAAGTGTTCACCTCCGTCATCCACGCCCAAAGTAATGGATTGGTAGAAAGAGCTAACCAAAGCTTCATCAAAGGAATGAAGGGAAGACTCGGGAGAAAACAAAAAGGCTGGCTGGAGGAACTACCATTCGTGTTGTGGGCATACAGGACCACTCCTAAAAGTTGCAATGGGGAGACTCCTTTCAGCCTAACCTACGGGACAGAGGCCGTCATCCCCGCTGAGATAGGATCCCCAACTGTCCGAATGAGGCTTCGGGAGGAGGAAAACGAGCGAGACCTCAGGACGAACCTGAACCTATTGGAAGAAAGAAGAGAAATAGCAGCAATCAGGGAGGCCAAATACAAGAAGCAGCTGGAAAGTTATTACAACGCCAGGATGAAAAGGCTCAACCTCGTCCCCGGGGACCTAGTCCTGAGAGCAAATGAAGCCAGCCTGCAGGAAAGCACCGGAAAGCTAGGCCCCAACTGGGAGGGACCTTACCGAGTCATATGGGCAAACGGCAAAGGAAGCTGCAAGTTGGAAACACTCGAGGGAAAGGAGGTCCCCAGGACCTGGAATCTCATGCAGCTTAGGAAATATCACATGTAAGGGGCCTGCTGATGTGTGTAAAATGCAACATATAAAACACATCAATTAAGGCATAAAACTAACCCTTTTTAAGTACTAATGTTGGAAAAAGAGTGTTTTTGTCTTCCTTTTGTATTTTCAGGATGAAATGAGCTCAAAATCACAAAAGAAGCAAAAAGACCACTAATTCTACCATAAATACAAGAAAAGGAACAAAAGTAGACTGCCCGGACCCTCAACGGCACCTCCCAAAGCAAAAAGGAAGAAACAGAGTCTGAACACGCCCCGTGTCCAGCGAACACGGGGGCGTGCCCAGGAAGCAGCAGAAAAGACAAACCAGTAGAAGCTTCCATTGCCCACCACGGGGCCGTGTCCAGCGAGCACGGGGGCGTGGTGAAAGTACAGCAGGCGCATTAATTGTAATTCGCAATTACAATTAATGAGGAGAGAGAGTGTCAGGCGGGCACAGGGCCGTGTCCAGCGGACACGGGGCCGTGTCCAGCCTTCTGTTCAGCCTATAAATAGAGGAGCTTGGCTTCATTCTCTCTCATCCCTTGGCACACCACCTCTCTCACACCTCATCCACCACCCACCACCACCATAACACCATCATCCACCACCATCATCCATTGTCCATCGTAGAGTGTGTGAGTCGTCTCGGGATCCAAGATTGATCGTAAGAGTTCTTGACAATCAAGGCCATGTTTGCCTAAGTCTCTTACATCACTTGGTGAAGACAAGTGTTTAGTATAATACTTTTTATTTTTAATCTTTTGCACTTTTTATTTGGTTTTGTATTAATGACTTTAATAACTAGTTACTTATGTTGAAGGTGATCTTTCCTTATCGTTTGTCCGTGGTGTCTTGGCATTATTTTACTGTCTATATAAAATAAAAGATTTTCACCATTCATATCTCCACGGTCTATATGGAGGTATGTTGGCTACCTGGTCGGGGGTTAAGGGAACGGTTTGGTAAGGGTCTTGCACTTGTTCAGCGTTTAGAGGTCCTGCTTGGGACCTGGGTCAAATTTAGTAGGATCTCCTTCAATGCCCATAGGTATTGGATGGCGGGGATCCAAACTCTTTGACCCCCTCATAAGTTAACTACTATTAATACTATAGCCCGGCTATTTAGGACTGTATCCCTGCTGACTCAGACTACTTAGCCGAGGGTAACGTCACCGCCAAAAGCGGGGCCTACCATAATTTGCATTAATAACTTAATTCATTATCTTTCAATAATCCGACCCTTTAGGATTGTATCCTTGCTGACTCAAACTACTGGGTTGAGGGTAACGTCGCCTTCAAAAGAGGGGCCTACTACAATAACTAAGATAATCTCTTAAACAAGTGCAAAAGTGCGAAAATAATCAAAGGTTATACTAATACACGTGTCGGATCCAAGTGATTCATCTTGTCTATCTGTTTTTATTTTATTTTTATTTTTCAGCATTTAGTTAGTTTTTATTTTTCTTAGTTTAAAATCATTTTTCTAACTTTTTGATTTGATTAGACGTTGAGGATAAACCGGTATTAAAAGCTCTTGTGTCCTTGGACGACCTCGGTATCTTACCAACACTATACTACGTCCACGATGGGTGCACTTGCCCATATGTGTGTTTAGTGTTAGTAAATATCGTGTTTTATAAATTTAAAACTTGGCTAAAAGTGTAAAAAGGGCTTAAATATATATCTAAAAACATATATACACTAACACGCATCAAGTTTTTGGCGCCGTTGCCGGGGACACAAGGATTTTAAGAAAGCTTAAAATCGACGGCCTAATCAGTTTTTCAAAACCTTTTTTTAAAAAAAACGCGCGCATTTTTCTGCATTTTAGTTTAGTTTTGCATTTACAGTAGCCTGAACACGGGGCCGTGCTCGCTGAACACGCCCCCGTGCTGCATAATTTTAGAGTAGATACCCAGATACAGAGTCTGAACACGGGGCCGTGCTCGCTGAACACGCCCCCGTGTTCAACGTGACCAGTAACTTTAATTAAAACGCCCAGATACAGACCCTGAACACGGGGCCGTGTTCACTCAACACGGGGCCGTGTCCAGCTTCTGTTTCCGTCTTATTTTTGTTTTCTGGTCCCGAGACTCAGTTGTGGTCTGTTGAGTGATTCTTATGGATCAATACTCAAGAGGTTACAACTACACCTATGATGAGGATGATTATAGGGGTAATTATTGCACTAATTGTCGTAACACACGCTCGGTTCAATATAATACTTCATATCAACCATCCAATTCATACAACCATTATGAGGAGCCCAGGTACGAGCCATCAACTTCATACACTTCCTATGAAGACCAAAGGTATGAACCTCCTCCCTCATACTCATATTTTGATGAACCAAGGTATGAGCCTTCATACTCATACTTTGAAGATTCAACATATGAGCCACCACCTTCATACTCTTATTATGAGGAACCATGGCGTGAACAACCCACCTCATATGAGTACTATGAAGAACAAAGTTTCGACCCTTATCCATCATATACTTACAATGAAGAACAATGGTGTGAACCATCTACTTCATATGAGTACTATGAGGAACCAAGGATCGAACAACCGGATTCAAGCTTTGAGGATCCAAATTCTTTCAATCTCACCGAAGTGACCAATAGGATATTAGAACACATTAAAACTATCGAACGTTGCATAAAAGAATCTCGCGCAAGGGAAGAGGAATCCCGCGCAAGAGAAGAGCTAAAAAATGATAATAACGTAGAGATAGTTGAAAGTGTAAAAATGGAAGAACAAGAAAGTGAAAAACCGACACATGAGTTAAACAACGAAAATGGTGAGTCCGATAATGTTAAAATTCAAGAAGAGTCTAATTTTGAAGAAATTAACCTCTTGTCACCTACTTTCGAAAACCATTGTTTAATAACCCCTCATGCTAAGTTTTTAAAAGAGTTAAACACTAGTGCTAAAATCAAAGACTTAGTAAGTGTTAAGTTAACTAATGATCAAACCTCGCTAATAAAAGAAGACCCTTTTGAAATTAACATTACACCGGTTCCATGCTTCTTTCAAAATTCATTTATTAGTAATATCACCATCGATAAGGATCTTTGCGTTAACATAATGCCTAACTATATTTTTGAAAAATTAAGTGTTAGTGATTTTACTCCACTTCAAATACCCATTTTTCTATCCAATCGGAAAGTAATAAAATCAATCGGTGTAGTTGAAGATGTTTTGGTTCAAACAAATCAAATGGTAATCCCAACCGACTTCGTCATCCTAAATGACGCCCCCTTAGTCTTGGGAAAACCTTTTGTACAAACTCATAGAGCTTTGAAAAACCGGAAACTCAACAATCTACCTCTTCAATTAGGGGCATTCAAAAGGAGCATAGATCTTGAGCGCTCAATGAAATATCCTTTTGGTAACAATGACCCCCTAATTGAAGATGAAGCTGAACCACCCGATACAACCAACGAAGAGGACCACTTTGTCGAGGAAGATATAGCCATAGAACAAACTTTTAAGGTTCTTGATCTAGATGAGCCACACAATAAGGAGTCTTCTAAAGACCCACCCATTGAGCTCAAAGAACTTCCTAAAGGTTTGGAATATGCTTTTCTAGGCAAAGAAGGTAGTTTACCCGTAATTATTTCATCTAAATTAAGTAATATAGAAAAAGAGAAATTAGTTAACTTACTTAAAAAACACAAAAACGCGATCGCTTGGAAGCTTGTAGATATTAAAGGAATAAGCCCTTCCATGTGCACGCACAAAATTTTAATGAATGATGACTACAAGACGGTAATTCAACCACAACGAAGAGTGAACCCCAATGTTCAAGAAGTGGTTAAGAATGAAGTCATCAAACTACTCGACGCCGGACTAATCTACCCTATCTCCGATAGCCCGTGGGTAAGTCCAGTTCAAGTAGTCCCAAAGAAAGGAGGTATGACGGTAATAACTAACGAGAAAAATGAATTAATACCAACGAGAACCGTCACAGGATGGAGAGTCTGTATAGATTATAGGCGATTAAATGAAGCAACTAGGAAAGACCACTTTCCTTTGCCCTTCATTGATCAAATGTTAGAAAGATTATCCGGTCATAAATTTTATTGTTTCTTAGATGGTTTTTCAGGTTACTTTCAAATACCGATAGCACCAGAAGACCAAGAGAAAACAACTTTCACATGTCCCTACGGAACTTTTGCATATCGACGCATGCCATTCGGTCTATGTAATGCGCCTGCAACATTCCAACGTTGTATGGTCGCCATTTTCCATGATATGATCGAAAAGACAATGGAAGTCTTCATGGATGACTTTTCCATCTTTGGAGACTCATATGACCAATGCCTCGATAATCTTGAACGAATGCTATCCCGATGTGAGGAAACTAACCTCGCCCTTAACTGGGAAAAATGCCATTTCATGGTAACAGAGGGAATAGTACTCGGTCACAAAATCTCAAGCGAAGGAATGGAAGTTGATCGAGCAAAAATAGAGACTATTTCTCGATTACCTCCTCCATCCTCCGTGCGAGCAATCAGAAGTTTCCTAGGACATGCCGGATTTTATAGAAGGTTTATCAAAGACTTTTCAAAAATTTCAAGGCCTCTAACAAAATTACTTGAAAAAGATGCACCCTTCATCTTTGACAAGGAATGCAATCAAGCATTTCTAACCCTCAAGGAAATGCTAGTCAATGCACCTATCATGATAGCGCCAGATTGGAAATTTCCTTTCGAAATCATGTGCGATGCAAGTGACTTCGCTGTTGGAGCAGTCTTGGGACAAAGAAAAGAAAAACATTTCCACCCAATCTATTATGCTAGTAAAACTCTTAATGATGCGCAAGAAAATTATACAACTACAGAAAAAGAATTACTAGCGGTGGTATTTGCTTTTGATAAATTTCGTTCTTATCTTGTTCTTTCTAAAACAATAGTCTATACAGACCATGCAGCCATCAGGTACCTCTTCAAGAAGCAAGACGCAAAACCCCGTTTGATAAGATGGATTCTACTCCTCCAAGAATTCGACATTGAAATCAAGGACAAAAGAGGAGCAGAAAACACTGCTGCGGATCATCTCTCACGCTTAGAAGACCCAGCTTTGGAGACAACCAGGGACGAGCAAATCAACGAGAAATTTCCCACGGAATCCTTGGAAATGATGGAGAGTAGACAAGAACCATGGTATGCCGACTACGCTAATTTCTTAGCTAGCGGTGTAGTCACCAAAGGATGGCCACATCATCAAAGAAAAAAATTCTTTGCTGATGTAAAGCATTACTTTTGGGAAGACCCCTATCTTTTCAAAATGTGTGCTGATCAGCTCATCCGAAGATGTGTCTATGGTAATGAAGCACGAAGAATTCTCCATCATTGTCATGAAGGTCCATACGGAGGACATCATGGTGCCGCAAGTACCGCACGAAAGGTATTTGATTCAGGATTTTACTGGCCGACCATTTACAAGGATGCACAAAACCTTGTAAAGACATGTGATGCATGCCAAAGATCAGGTAATATTTCTTCCAAAAACGAAATGCCTCAAAATGGCATTCTCGTCTGTGAAATCTTTGATGTGTGGGGACTCGATTTCATGGGACCTTTCCCACCTTCAAAGGGAAACAAATATATACTTGTGGCAGTCGATTACTTGTCTAAATGGGCTGAGGCCGAGGCTCTTCCAACAAATGATGGAAGAGTAGTGGTAAAATTTCTGAAAAAGCTGTTCTCTCGTTTCGGGACACCAAAGGCTTTGATAAGTGATAGAGGTACCCATTTTTGCAATCATCAACTCGAAAAAATATTAACAAGGTATGGGGTCTATCACCGGGTCTCAACGGCATATCATCCTCAAACAAATGGGCAAGCCGAAGTGACTAATCGAGGTTTAAAACGAATACTTGAAAAAACCATAGGAATAAATAAAAAAGAATGGGCGACAAATTAGACGACGCTTTATGGGCTTTTCGAACTGCTTATAAAACCACTATAGGCACGACCCCATATAAACTCGTCTATGGAAAAAGTTGTCACTTGCCAGTAGAAATAGCTCACAAAGCCTACTGGGCAATAAAAAACGTAAACTTAGATTTGGAAAATGCCGGTAAAAATCGATTTTGTCAATTAAACGAATTAGACGAACTTAGGAATTATGCATATTCTAACTCCGAAATTTATAAAGAAGGAATGAAAAATTTGCATGATAAATATATTAAATCTAATGAATTTCGGGTTGGAGACCAAGTTCTATTGTTTAATTCACGACTTCGATTATTTCCTGGTAAGTTAAAATCTAGGTGGTCAGGACCTTTTTCCGTCACCCATGTTTTTCCACACGGTGCAGTAGAAATTAAAACTCGAAATGGGACACCATTTAAAGTCAATGGCCAACGGCTGAAACTCTACCGAGGATCCATTGAGGATGAGGAAGAGGAGATCTCACTTCAAACGGTTAACGAATAAACTCATACCCGACATGTTACAGGTAAGTGTACGTTTAAAAAACCGGTAAATCTTCTAACCATTTTTCGGAAATAACGGGCATGCACACGAGCACAAAAAAAAAAAAAATTCAAAAACTTTGCCCGGCACGGGGCCGTGTCCGCTGGACACGGGGCCGTGTCGAGGCGACTGTCGGGATAAAACCCTCTTTTCTTATCAGTTACACCATTCCACACGCCCCGTTTAGCCGAAAACTCTCTGGTTCGAGGCAATTTTCTGCAGTTTTTCTACGTCACCACCAAATCTAACAACGTCAAGGTATGATTCTATCCTCATTAGTAGTTAGATTAGTTACTTGCATGTAGTTAAAACATCAAAAATTGGGGAAAAATCTAGGGTTCTTCATGTTCATTCGGATCGAACTCAAAATTTTTGATGAAATTTGTTAGTAGTAGTTTAGATTAGAGTAGTAGAAAGTAAATAAGCATGTATTGTTGATAGATTTGTCCGATTTCCATATGAAACCCCAAACCCTTGTTCTTGAACCGAAAAACACAAAATTGAAAGGGTAAACGGTTTGTTTTGGAAAAAATGACACTTAGGGTTTCATTTTCGGGGGAAACCGCTGCTACTGGGCTAAAAATTTTCAGGTTTTCGAAACCGGGACGAAAAATGGAATTTTTGGGTTACAGACGCCTGGACACGGGGCCGTGTCCGCTGAACACGGGGCCGTGTCCAGCCCACTGTTTGCAGTTTCACTTTAATTTTCCTGGTTTCGTACTAACTTTTTATGTATTCTTTTCAGATGTCGAAATTCACAAGGTTTGGCGAAAATGAACTGGATGCTAGGGCACGGTACGAGGTTCTACAAACAAGACCGGAAGAGTACCCAAGGCGGGCGTGTACTGATTTGCTAACCATGGTAAACCAACTTGACCGCTTCAACAACATTGTGAGGGGTCCACTGCATGCCGCATTGACCACCCGACTACGGTCGGTACATCAATGCACGATGGAGTTCTATAGCACCTTCATTTTCAACTCGAGGCGCGAACCGTTTGATCATGACGCGGTTGAATTTCGATGTGGAGGGACCACGTTTAGAACCTCCATGGCACAGTTTGGAGCCATCATTGGGCTATATAGTGAAGAAGAAGCGGGGAATGAAGAGAATACAGGGGGGTTACGAGACTTGGATGCAACCGAACGCCAAGCCGCATGGGCTCAAATAGGTGAAGGAATCTACAACCCAAGCAGCACCAAAAGCACCAAACTGAGGGACCCGTTATACCGCTACATCCACAGGCTCCTCACGTACTCGCTGAACCAACGCCATGACAGTAGTGGCGTTGTTGGGTTGAAAGATTTGGTTGTCCTTCACTGCATCCACAACCAGAAGCCTCTAGATGTTCCTTACCTCCTACTGCGAAACATGCACTTGAACCGCCTTGCTCATGCTCCTACACCGATCTTCTTCGGAGGATGGGTGTACCGTCTTTTCAAGCACTTCACGAATATCCCAAGGTCCTTCGAAAGGAGTCCATGGTCAGGCCGGGTCGATTATCACATTTGCCGAGCCATGAACTTGCTTTATGAAGCGGAGGACGGGACGGTGAGCTTTCAAAGGACGCAAGGCTATGCATGGAACCCGCAGGAGGCTCTAGTTCTTCATGCACCACATCCCCATTTTCAGTATCCACCCCAAGGCGATGCGGGCCAATCCTCCTCTCAAGGAGGTGGTTTTCCTAACTTTCAAAGTTTGCATGATCTTTTGCAGGAAAACCTCATGTGCTCAAGGAACACCTACAACCTCGCCAACAACACACACCACCGGGTTGGAGCTATCGAACGCAACATTAACGATATACAAGATGATATCGGTAGCATCCGGGAGTACATGGCGAGGCAAGGAGGTGGAGGTGATGGTAGTGATGAAGACATGGAGTAGGAGGCTTGGAGGAACAACGGGCTGGTTGGTGATGAGCCCACAGGTTTAAGTGCCCTTCTATCTATCAAACAATTCATGGCCTGCGTGCCATTTGTCGAACAATTTACTTTCCCTGACTATTTTTATCTTTATTTTGTTTTTACTTTATGTTTGGATAATGTTTAACAATGGTAATTTAGGATGGTTTGTGCTTGGTTGGTTGGTATTAAGTGATTAAACAGGTGCAATGCAAGGGTTAGAGTGCTAAACATTAGCACTTGCAGCCCCAGGATGGAGAAACCGGGAGAAAAACCTATTTTTCGGGCTAACAGACTGTCCACACGGGGACGTGTCCAGCCGACACGCCCCCGTGTCCATCTCCCAGATCTGCTGTTTGGCTACTGACCTGCAATTTTTTGCCCGACACGTGGCCGTGTTCACCCGACACGCCCCCGTGTTCACCTTCTGTAAGTTTTCGTTACTGGCAGTTCACCACGGGGCCGTGTCCGCTGAACACGGGGCCGTGTCCAGACTGCCAGTAACATAAATCTTTGTTTTTTTTTAAACACACTTTTATACATTCTAATCAACCAAAAACTTTATTTTTGGACACATTGAGGACAATGTGTAATTTAAGTGTGGGGGGGATGCTAAAACCTTGAAATTTTGCAAAATCCTAAACACAAGCCTTACACAAAACTCTATTGGAACCGCTAAACACCCCAAATTTTTTCAAAAAACTTTTTTTCATTTTTTTTATTTACTTGTCTTAGTTTAAGTTGGGAAGAACAAGTTCTAAAAAGGTTATATTTTTACAAGTTTACAACCGATAGCGTCGTGATAAAAAAGGAACCAACATAAGAAAATTATGAAACGGCATAACAAGTCTAGTTTAAAAGTCTATTATATATGCTTGGTCACATTAAAAACCCATTCCCACAAAAGTGAGTTTTGAGCCTTTATTGAGCATAAAAATACACATATTTAGATCAAATGCTCATTTTTCGTTTCTTGTGTGAATAGCCGCTCGGTCCTTACGAATCTAGAACTTGCCACGACGATACATTCCCGGTCCTTACCAACTTAAACCCAAGTAAGTAAATGATGGAGGCATTAGGACTAACCATTTTTCTTTCAAAACCATTATTTTTCATTTTTTTTACCTACCCAAAATCCCCCTAGATAGCCCCTTTGAGCCTAAACCTTTCATTTCATTACCCCAAAACCCTTTTTACCCACCAAAAACCTTTTTATTTATTTTTTTTAGTAACAAGTTCGCTTTTTCGTAAACTCACCTTTTTATGTGACGAAAAAAATATATATATATATGATGAAGTCAAAAACAAACAAAAGCTATAAAAGCTTGTTTGGAGAAATACTTCAAAATAAAAAGTCACTAAAAAAAAAGGTACTTCACGAAAACCGATGCTTGTTACGATTTTCGCCCTTTTTACTAACCAACCACCCACCTTTAAACCCAAGCCTTCACCCAAAAAGTCCTCTTGATATTTACAAAGGTAAAAAGTTAAAAAGGAGGAGGATTGATTGCTTGGCAAGCCTATGGAAGACATAAGTTCCGTGCCGCTCTCGAGTGATTCACTAAAATATACACCTTCGGCCGAGTGTTGAGTGATCTCCCGTGAGGTATGTGAACTTGTATATAAATGGAATTTTAATAAGGCATGCTATGCCCAAATAAGTAATTCATCTTATGAAAAGTTCAAAATAAATCATAACGAATAGGATTGTAAATAAATAAAAATAAAACCTATAAAAACCTTGGATTCCCGACACTCTAGGACAAGCTAAAAAAACTTCTCTTCTACCTATTCCATTTGGGAGTGTAAGCCACATTTAAAGAGTTTTGCTTGAGGACAAGCAAAAGTTCAAGTGTGGGGGTATTTGATGTGTGTAAAATGCAACATATAAAACACATCAATTAAGGCATAAAACTAACCCTTTTTAAGTACTAATGTTGGAAAAAGAGTGTTTTTGTCTTCCTTTTGTATTTTCAGGATGAAATGAGCTCAAAATCACAAAAGAAGCAAAAAGACCACTAATTCTACCATAAATACAAGAAAAGGAACAAAAGTAGACTGCCCGGACCCTCAACGGCACCTCCCAAAGCAAAAAGAAAGAAACAGAGTCTGAACACGCCCCGTGTCCAGCGAACACGGGGGCGTGCCCAGGAAGCAGCAGAAAAGACAAACCAGTAGAAGCTTCCATTGCCCACCACGGGGCCGTGTCCAGCGAGCACGGGGGCGTGGTGAAAGTACAGCAGGCGCATTAATTGTAATTCGCAATTACAATTAATGAGGAGAGAGAGTGTCAGGCGGGCACGGGGCTGTGTCCAGCGGACACGGGGCCGTGTCCAGCCTTCTGTTCAGCCTATAAATAGAGGAGCTTGGCTTCATTCTCTCTCATCCCTTGGCACACCACCTCTCTCACACCTCATCCACCACCCACCACCACCATAACACCATCATCCACCACCATCATCCATTGTCCATCGTAGAGTGTGTGAGTCGTCTCGGGATCCAAGATTGATCGTAAGAGTTCTTGACAATCAAGGCCATGTTTGCCTAAGTCTCTTACATCACTTGGTGAAGACAAGTGTTTAGTATAATACTTTTTATTTTTAATCTTTTGCACTTTTTATTTGGTTTTGTATTAATGACTTTAATAACTAGTTACTTATGTTGAAGGTGATCTTTCCTTATCGTTTGTCCGTGGTGTCTTGGCATTATTTTACTGTCTATATAAAATAAAAGATTTTCACCATTCATATCTCCACGGTCTATATGGAGGTATGTTGGCTACCTGGTCGGGGGTTAAGGGAACGGTTTGGTAAGGGTCTTGCCCTTGTTCAGCGTTTAGAGGTCCTGCTTGGGACCTGGGTCAAATTTAGTAGGATCTCCTTCAATGCCCATAGGTATTGGATGGCGGGGATCCAAACTCTTTGACCCCCTCATAAGTTAACTACTATTAATACTATAACCCGGCTATTTAGGACTGTATCCCTGCTGACTCAGACTACTTAGCCGAGGGTAACGTCACCGCCAAAAGCGGGGCCTACCATAATTTGCATTAATAACTTAATTCATTATCTTTCAATAATCCGACCCTTTAGGATTGTATCCTT
This sequence comes from Helianthus annuus, assembly GCF_002127325.2. Classification (NCBI taxonomy): domain Eukaryota; kingdom Viridiplantae; phylum Streptophyta; class Magnoliopsida; order Asterales; family Asteraceae; genus Helianthus; species Helianthus annuus. Next base: position 136,500,974 of record NC_035441.2, read on the forward strand.
GCTTACTCAAACTACTGGGTTGAGGGTAACGTCGCCTTCAAAAGAGGGGCCTACTACAATAACTAAGATAATCTCTTAAACAAGTGCAAAAGTGCGAAAATAATCAAAGGTTATACTAATACACGTGTCGGATCCAAGTGATTCATCTTGTCTATCTGTTTTTATTTTATTTTTATTTTTCAGCATTTAGTTAGTTTTTATTTTTCTTAGTTTAAAATCATTTTTCTAACTTTTTGATTTGATTAGACGTTGAGGATAAACCGGTATTAAAAGCTCTTGTGTCCTTGGACGACCTCGGTATCTTACCAACACTATACTACGTCCACGATGGGTGCACTTGCCCATATGTGTGTTTAGTGTTAGTAAATATCGTGTTTTATAAATTTAAAACTTGGCTAAAAGTGTAAAAAGGGCTTAAATATATATCTAAAAACATATATACACTAACACGCATCACCTGCCCCCAGGGAAAATGGCCAAGAGCCACTTTTGTAACATTTAACTACTAATCTGGGGTTCCCCAAGGACAGATCTTTTGTAAAAATTTACGCTGGGAAGTATAATCCCAAAGAAATGAATGAAAAACGGACAGTCAACATGTCCTCTTTTGACAAAATAACGGGTATTATACCTAGGCAGACGTGCCTAGAAACACCATAAAGCCTAATTAACAGGCAAACACACGTGTACAGAGCATATCAAACATGCCAAAAGCCCGGCTGTGGGGCAAAAAGGGTCTAGCTAACCTAAAGAAAACGGACAAAAAATGTAAACTATAAACATAATCTCACATTGTAAACTTGTCCAGTGATTGGCCTCGAACAGACAATCCATGTTTACTAAACAAACCACAAACACAATACATCTTTGTAAACCAAGCTACAAAAAGAAATCGTGTTTCATTCATTTACAAAACAAATGTACAAAGAAAAGCCTCGAAAAACTTTGGCCAATATGCAAAACAACAAAGCACAACAAGCTCGAGAACTTAAGCTCAACTCTTTGTAAAATGGTCCAAAGGTCCTCAGGAAAAACATCGCCTTGATCCTAAGAAAAAGCCCCTGCAAAAGCAACAGACACAACAAAAAGCATGCAAACAACAGGGCAACAACACAGGATCACAAGTTGCATAAGTAACTACTAAGGGGGACCCCCACACAAAGGTCCCAAAGTCAGCCAAACACAAAAAAGTTCAAAAGTATCCCAAGAAAGATAGTTAGTTAGGTTACAGCCATATCGAAGAAAAGCAAATGTTCAGGAATTACTGGGGTGCACCCCCGGACAAGGACGGCGGAGAGGAGGGACCTGCAGAGGAAAACATGGCTTTCAGTTCATCTATTGATATCAAGGGATGTTCCAGGATCTTCCTCAGGATAACGGGGGTCTTGCATCCAAACTCCTCATCTAACTTGGCTAATTTCTTCTTAGCCTTGGAGTTGTACAGCGGAGTCTCTTTCCTGCCTAAACCCTGGGCAGAATAAGCATAACCATCCTTCAGACCGGCCTGATAGCCGACATCCCGGTAAGCCCTGTATATCTCCTCTAAACCGCTCTTAAAGTCCTCCGACTGGGCAACCGCGGCAAGGAAGGCTCCAAAACCTTCAGTAATTAGCCAATGCTTTTCCCTCGCCAGTCGCTGATTGTCATCAGAGGTTACCCCGTAGTCCGCGTACATGGTGTTGAGTTGCTCCTGGGAAACGGAGCCAACCTCCTTCAAATACTTCAATTCAGCAACCAACTCTTCTTTCTCTCCCGTCAGCAACGCCATCTCCTGCTCCCAGGCTCGCTCCTTCTTCTCCAACATGGCTCCAGCCCCCTGGAAAAAAGGTCAGTTTATATAAAAAAAGGGGGGGGAGGGAAGGACTATATACCTTCTCCTCTTGCAACTTCCTCTCAGCTTCAACCACTTGGCACCTAAGTCCAGCAGCAACAGATTGGGAAGCCTTAAGCTCAGCCTTGAGCCCTTCATTTGCCCTCCTCAGATCATCAATCCTCTGCAACATACCAGCCCCCCTAAAAAAGCTCTCACAAAGGGACATGCTGTACTGATCCTCGAAAAGATCATCCCTCAAAGCGGAGTTCACAAACTTATGGGAAGGAGGAACAACATGACTCAGGAAGTC